>NW_010133033.1:0-18498 GCF_000699245.1 Pterocles gutturalis | reverse complement strand
AGGAATGGCCAAAAATCAATCTTTCATAAAGGTTGTGAAAACCAGAATCTTAGTAATTGTATACACAATTATTCAGGAAGTATAAAAAAGTATTTTTCTGCATAAATCTAACACAAATCAGCACAGGATTATATGCCACTGTCATTTTTTGGGAAAGAGCGGAGAACATATCTTATGAAATGACAGTGCCTTTGCTTAAATTGCAGAAGAACAAGTCCTTTCAATAGATGGGAATAGAGTCATACACAAGATGCATACGTAAAAGCAGGGCAGGACTGTCAGCTACTGCATGCCAATGTTTCTCCGATGCTGTCTATCATGGGTATCACATTTCAAGGGCAAGGACAAAAGTGAGAAAGGACACTTCTCTCAGTCACCAATGCAAATTAAACCCAAGATGGAAATAGCGATACTTTAATGATCAACTGTAATTATGATAGTATGCTATCATTAATGTTGTTCAAATATATATTTTTTTTAAATGAATTTGCAAGTCTCCATACTAATCCCAGGGGATAAAAGTGAATCTGGACTGTATTAAAAAAAAAAAAAAAAAAAAAAGGAAAAAAAAAAGCACCTACCTCACAGTTTTAAGGAATTGAGAGTCTTTTCACAATAAAGTCACTGTTTGTGGAAAATGGGATACCAGTTTGTTTCTAGGAGCTTCTTCACTGGTTAATACTTCAGCATGTACAAGGAAATTGAATAGGGAATGATCTGTAGATCAAGGCGGATTCTTGAATAAATCCAGAGCTTCTTAAAATATGTGTGTGAGAAAAAAATTTGAGATGCTTAAGGAGACAGTAGATAGGTTTGAGGCAAAATACATGCATAAATGTTTTTTGCAATACCAAGAAGTTGTCCAACAACCCCCAATAAACTCTTCTGTAAAAGAACTTAAAGAGGACAAACTAAGGAACAAAAAAAGTAAGAAATCAGTCTGTTGAAGTTGTTTGTGTAACCCCATGTGAGTATGAGGCAATTTTTTATTTCAGGATTACATAACATTTTCAGTGTCAGACACAAAATCTAATCCTCAGGAGCTACCCAGCAGAAACGTGTATTCCTGTCAGAACTGTGAAATTAACAGTCTCCAATTATATCATATACACCATTATATATCTCAAAGCTATCAAATATGTCAGCCTTCTGCATCTTAGAAAACCCTAAAAACTATAAATTGTGTTTTCAGAATATCTGCTACTATATGTGTAAGGATCAAAACTCCTATTGACATTTTATACAACTGAGTATGCTCAACATCTCCACAGAGCAGATCTTGATTTGCTCAAGCTGGGGTTGAGACCACAAGGAGACAAACATCAGGCAGTAATACACAAGGGGAGTGGATTCAAATTCATCTACATCTGACGGGACTCTGCAAACCACTGTTCTGCTGAATTCCTATATCAAGAAGGCCTGTGGTCCTATCTGACCACCCCAGTGCAGGCATGATTCCATGTTACCAAATATCTTGAACTTTGTGCAAAACATAACAAAACTACTTTAACCATTTTTTGTGGTTAAACCCCAGCCATCAGCTGTCCCACGCAGCCACTTGTGCACCCCCCAGCGGTGGGAAGAGAGAGAATGAGGAGAGTGAAAGTAAAAAACTTGGGGTTGAGGTAAGGACAGTTTAATAGGCAAAGCAAAAGCCGCACGTGTAAGCAAAACAAAAGAAGGAATTAATTCACTACTTCCCATTAGCAGGCAGCTGTTTAGCCATCTCCAGGAAAGCAGGGCTACATCACACATAAGGTTACTTGGGAAGACAAATTTTCCTTCTTCCCCTCAGCTTTTAATCCCAAGCATGATGTCGTATGGTATGGAATATCCCTTTGGTCAGTTGGGATCAGCTGTCCCAGGTGTGTCCCCTCCCAATTTCTTGTGCACCCCCCAGCTTATCTGCTGGTGGTGCAGCATGAGAATCATCAATCAAAGACCTTGATGCTGTGTAAGCACTGTTCAGCAACAGCTAAAGCATCCCTAAATTGTCAACATTGTTTTGAGCACAAATCCAAAACATAGCACCATACAAGCTACTGTGAAGAAAATTAACTCTATTGCAGCCAAAACAAGTACAACTATAAAGAAAAGACTGTTCTATGTGACCATCCCTGACTCTACAGGAACAAGTCCTACCAACTACGTACAAGCATCTTATCTGTGTTCAGTTTGACCAATTCCGCAGCAGTAACCTCCCTGAAGTCCTCTGGGATGGCCAGATTGCCCACCCAAAATGTTAATCAGCACACCAAAGGACATAAGTAGTGCTGATCAGTGCATCTAGGACCTGCCTGGGTAACGCTCCAAAATTTCCCCCTGGAGAGCTCCTGTAGCAATGAGTCAAATGCCTTGCTGTGAAGCCATCTGAGAGTTCATTCCATTACTTTGTCTCAAGTGGGTCTATTGTCTCAAATCAGTGTATTGTCCTCTATACGTATGACTCAATTAGGAGTTCATGGACCACTGTGGGAATTAATAAGTGAGCACCCCGTGTACTCTCACAGGTTCAGCCCTGGTGCCCAGCTACAAATGTAGTTTGTGTGCCCAGCTACAAATGTATTTTGAATTTCCTTTTTGTCATCAGAAATGTAATTCAAAATCAGTAGATTTTGCTAGAGATAAGATGGAGCTATACAGTTTTGGATGGGGATAACAGATCTTTTCCAGACAACAAAAGAACATGGAGGTGCAACATTTGTAGTATCACAGGTATTGAGGGTTCCCACAGAACTGTTAACTGTTCTTTAGCAGTTATAGTGCCTTCCTCCTCTGTAGCATGTCTCTTCTTCTGCCCTTGCTATCGTCCTTCCCATGTTTTTCAGACTCTGCCCCTCTGTTCCTTGCATCATGTTTTCGGTATTTTATTCTATCCTTTCTTTCACCTTTTTAGCTCATCTACCCATTTACCTCATCTCAGTCCTATTCATTTACTGAAGTGTAGAGGTTGTCAACAAAGGTAAGAATGCATTAGCACATGTAAGACAAAGTATTTTTATTAAAAATGTTCTCTTTCTATATGTTGTATTGCTAAAAACTTTGTCTATTATATTCCTTACAAAATTCAATGTTAGAAATAAGACTTTTTTAAAGTCTGGAAAAACCATGACTCTCCAAACTTGGCACTGAATTGTCTTAACTCCCCAAGCTCTGACTACCTTCTTCATAGTGTCCTTCAGCAACCTCATGTTCTCATTGGCCTTGTAAAGATGAGGCCATTGATGCTTGTCATCCCCAGGTGAGTACACCTGGCTACCTAATTTGGGACTTCAGTGCCTAGAGTCTACCCAATATCTCAGTCACAATGCTATACACTTGTTTGCTAGGCCTCCTTGGCTCCATTCGTCTGTGTGGATGTCAGCTTTCTAAGACTGGTTGGTCCCAGGGCCAGGTAGAGGATCCTAGCCTGCCATTCTTTCACCTTCCCTTTAGAAATTAGAAATGTAATCTCTTTGGTTTTGTTTTTTTCTGTTTTATTCATTGTAGATATTCTATCAAATGTATAAATACTTTAGAGCATAGCAAATCTTTCACTTCTCCAGTCTTTGGGCTAAGTTTCTACCACTTATTGGAACAAAGTCTGAACGAAACTTCCATTAAAGAACATGATTTTCCTATGAGGACCTCAGCCTTGGAATATGAAAGATAATTGAGCTTCATTGCTGAGAAATCTTTTTGTCATATCTTGAATCCTAGATTCAGGCACAACTAGTGGTTTTACCATGTGAGAAGTCAAATCTTGAAAAAAAAACCACCACACCCTTGCTTGGAAATTACTTGATTTTTGTATGATGGCTGTGTGGGGAAAGAAAAAAATCCTTCCCTGAAAAACATAAAAAATGGCTTATCCAGAACTGAATGAGTGAGATAAATTTTGTGATTCTTTGAGCAAATGAAGTGCAAAATACCTCTTTAGCCTTGGGAACAAATAAGGTGGGTTCAAAGTGCAAAAAAAAATTAAAAAAAAAAAGTATTTTGGGATCTGACAGCTTCCAACTTGAAGCTTGGATTATTATTTCAGCTAGCTGGATTTCAGGGCACTTCACATATTCTCCTGGGACAAGGTGAAAGAATTAGAGAAGGATAAATAGTTTTATAATTCATTTAAGCTGAAGGTTGTCCCCATGAGGTGCTAATCTTATTCACTTGTCATCATCAATCAATTTATGGTGCAAGAAGGAAAGGTGTGGGCTTTTGAATCACTGCGTGTTGTGACTGTGTCTGGGAGCAGCTTTGGTTCTATAGGAAAGTACTGTAGCCTCTTCAGTTGACAGAACTAGCTATAGAAAGAAATGTTAAAGTCCTCTTTCAGGCCTATCACCTTTAATTATAATCTTCTGAAGGCTTTAGAGATAATCATTCCAATTTTTTTCATAGTAAATCACTAAGTACAAGAAAGCTGTGTTGGCTTTCCAATGCCCAAGACAAATAAAGCTTTCAATCTCCCTTCAGAACCTTTGTCTCTTAACAGAAATATTTTCAAATAAAGTGTGTTGCTATTACGTACATTGCTGTATAGACTGTCATTGTTGACTTGAAGAGGTGGGGGGGAATATACCCCCTACACATCCCAAGAGATTGATTGTTAAGAAATCAATAACATTACTACTGCATTTTTGTGCCGTTACTTTTTGCTTTGGGTTGCTTTAACACTTTTCCATAAGAGCTCCAAGACTTTCTCTTCAACATCTTAAGAGCAGCTCTCCAAATTTCTTGTCATAAGCTATCCCTTAAAAACATAAAAGTACAAAAGTGCTGTTTCAGACAAAGAGTCCTTCCAGACCAGTTCCTGTTTCTGACTGGGCATAAGCAGACCCTAAAAAGAGAAAAAGCAGGGCAGACTTACTTGCCTGGTGTATTCTTTTAGCTTTTGTCTATTTTCTACTCAGGGCATTTCCTGAGGCTGATGGAGAACACCTCAGAAAATTTATTCCTCTCAGCTTTTCCCATTATGGTTCTGACTGACTCCAGGAGATGTGGCTGCATTACTTCAGTTGTACTTAAACTCATGCTTAATGATGACAAAATGATTAAGAAAGTGGTGTCTAAGGATACACTACTGGAGTTCTGCCATCTCCAGGGAGAATTTCACCGGGTTTTGCCAGCCATGAACGCTACAGAGGTCAGACTTCTGAAGTTGGAACAAGAGTGTATTTTCTATTTCCAGAGGTGATTACCCAAACGTAACCTTTGACCTCTGCTGGACAGAGCACAGGTTGGATTTCTGCAAGTACAAATATTGTTACACGTGGAATACAAGTTTTAAAGAACAGGGGTTTTGGGGGTTTTGCTTTTATTTTTTTTTTCCCTTCTCTGAAGTTGTAAGCACTAGTCACAAGGAAGCCACAGAACAAGACCAAGACACCTACCAAAAATGACTGGAAAAATAATAACCTCCCCCCGTTTTCTGTGAAGAATCATACTTCTGTTCGGTACAGATTGACTGAAATTTCTTTCAGTTAACTTTGATCTTTAAAAAGACACTTAGAATTTAATTTTTTTAAAATTCTACACATTGGGAAAAAAATTGTAAACTTTTAACAGTTGCAGCAATTGATACACAAGTGGACAGAATATACTGAAGATTCAAGTCTGTAAATGTTTAATTCATTATTAAAATATTAATAAATCTAACAAAAGAGACCAACTAGGTTTGTGTAAATCAAAGAGTGCCAACGTAAATTCAAGAATAAATTTATTCCCAAACTTTGTTTTGGATTGTCTCAACTAGGTCTCTCCAAGGGAAAACTTAAACACTGTGTGGGCTTTGGTTCCTGCTGCTTCCGTAGTCTTCCCAACTTCTTGACAGGTTTTATGTTCACAAACATTCTCACATTGAAGGGCACACAGCCCATAGCTTCACATATTGTTATAAAAATACTGGTGTGGTGATCTGCAGTCAACCCATAACATCGTTGTACTTGTTTTCAATTATAAAAAAACCCCAGACAAACAACACACAAAAAACCCAAACTCAAAACAACCAAACACACACAAAGTGTAATATTTTAATCTTTGGAGCTAATGAGGCCAGGAGAGAGGTCAAGGGCTCTGTGGTGGGCACGTAGTTAGTTTGCTCTATAGAGAAATAAAATCCTGAGCGATGTGAATGCAAGGACACGTCACTTGTCCTCAGAACCAAGGATCTTTTTCTATCTCTCATTTTATTTAGTAATATGGACTCGTCTACCTTGAAGGTGTCAACAGAACAGTTGTTTACAAGGTAAGGATGTCTGGGTAAGTCACAGGAACAGTCTGAATCCAGCATTTTCTTGTATGTGCCATAAGAATCTGGGTATACTTCCGTTAGCAATGGTCCACAGGCTTGCCAAGAAGTGCCATCCTGGGACTAAGAATGTTTTACGATAATATTGCCAGCATAGGTTTCACGAAAGAGTTTTGATTTTGGTGAAGGGTTAGTTTCCAGAAGGAAATATTGGAAATTGGAAATACACATTAGAAATGTATTGTTTATCTCTACACAAAAGGGACAGTATATTGGAAAAATAACCCGCAACTCTTTTCTAGACTCTCATTTTTAATAAAACTAAGTGAAGAAAGAGTTGCAACAAATCATTATCTGCCATCTACTCACAACACTTTGGCAAAACATTTGCTGAGGCATAGTGGTGGGATCTTGAAGGAGGTGAGAACAATGGTTAAGGGTACTGTCTCTAAGAAGGCATCTCATGCACAGAGTCAGCAAAAAAGAAAGAAAGGACAGCCATGAGAATAATGAACACCAACAGGGAAGTTAAATAGGCAGAAAGCAGTATTGTGAGATGAGATAAACAGGCGGAGGACATTGTGGAAAGTCTATACTGGAGGAAAATACTAGAAGTTTATAGTTAATCTCTGTGTTAGAAGAGCAGTGTGTTGAAAAGCTGTGATGAGATTCAGGGTACGTCAGTTTGTACATGGCTCTGCTAGCTTATGGTCTTCATCAAATCAGGTCTTCTGTCTATTCCTCTTATTAATTTTTACCCTTGGTTGTCGCTTGGTTTTCATATAGTAAGTTTTTGAAGGTAGGGATTGTTTCTTGAACTGAGTTTGTATGACATTTAATATTCCAGCCACAGGTTTCAGGCTTCTAGGCGTTGTTGTGTATATATAAATTATATGTATTTATATACTGATAACATGAATAGATATATTTGGTGTGTAAATAGCCTCCAGGTTAAGTCCATGGATATGATAACAACCATACAGCCATATTGTTCTAACAGACTGGTTTATAATCTGAATTAGCTGACAAGATTCTCTCTGTGGTCAATACTTGAGGGTAAAACCTTCCACGTAAAAATTACCAGCCACCTATTTTTAGACCAAATAAACTGCCTTCAACAATTCTCTGTTTCTCTGTATAACAGATGGAAGGATTTCAAACAAGTTACATAGCCTAAAAGCCTGATTTGGGAGTCTTTACAAAGAAGGAAAAAGAATCTCAACCTACACCTGATGTTAATTTGGTATGTTTGTTGTATTGTCATCACTACATTAGTCTTTGGTAAAACAGGCTGATTTGTGTTTCTTCATGTGACATGCTGGCAAGAACTAAACATTTCACTTCATCCATCCAGACTGTTTCCTATGTTGGCACAGAATATTTTTTCTTGTTGGCAATATTGTGGATAACACTTTCCAGATGATAGTATTTCCACAAATTTCTTGGATACCATCTTTTACTTTGTCTTTTTGTTTTTCACTGAGACATTCCTAACTGCCTGTTGAGTTTTAATACTGGCAAGCTATTGCACTTCCGGTCCACAGTGGTTTTAGTTTTTGTTTGGGTTTTTTTTTTTTTTTTTTTTGAGGGTGGCCATGTCACTGATGAAGGCTGGGTGTTTGGAGACACCCAGTTTGGGACAAAGAAGTGATCAGGTAATTTTGTATGCTTCCGTACATTCATGCTTGTATTATAAAACTACTACTGCAAAACAGAGACGGATCATATCCTGTAGATATGTTTTAGATGTCTAGATCTGCAATTTTTTGCATCATCTGAAAATATACAGTTAGACAGACTTTCCTTCTTCCATTATGGCTGCAGAATTCACTGTTCTCTCTGCAATGTTGGGGGTATAAAATGCTTTTTGCTTGCTGGAGTGCAAATAGAGTAATTGTCACCTTCAGCAGCTTGTATTTTGCATGACAAAATTATGAAAGACCCCCTAATGCTTTAGTCATCCAATACTGAGGTGGATTCAGAAAGCCTCACAGAGAAGATTTAATCTCTGTAATACTAATGCAGCAGAAGGCCAGCAACATAAGCATGGTAGCCTGAGGATGGCTTTTAAGGTGCTGTTTGCTACATTTAAAATCTTGACCAGACCTGCAGAGGCACAGCAAAGGTGAGGAAGGAGGGTATCCCCAGTTTATGGTCCTGCTACACAGTGCCCAGAGAGGAAGGTGCAGAGCCATAGCAGTCAGAGCGTCTGGCAAAATGTCAGGAAATCCACAAGGGATGGGTGGATGTAGCTGTATATGTCTTAGAAGCCAACAGTCCTTGCTGGGAAATCATATCTGAACTATCCAGCAATTAGCCAGTTTAGGTACTAACAGCAGTGATGTGCAGATAGCTCAGAGCTTGCACATTGCTGGGACCTTGGGGAAGAAACCGAGCAGCCAGCCTGCGCCTTGTCATCCGAACAATGCTGTGACATTTACGAGCTTGAAGCCAGGCTGGAAATGTCCTCCTGCTCTGTTGTTGCACTTTGTGAGCTGCATTTGTGCATCCCTCAGACACCATTGTGCCGTCAAGTCTGTGCAGTGACAGGGCACAGGTTCCACTTCATCTCGTTTCCTTCCTCTTTCCCTCAGCAACGTGCAGAAAAGCAGCTGGTGGGAGAGGTGCTTGACACCAGCTGAGAGTTACCTTGTGCCACAGAGAATTATAAACCTTTAATTAGATCTCTGAGCAGTGTGAAGTGTCTGGAAGAGACAGAGGGATTCTGGCATATGTCTGCATGCAGTGGCTTCATGTTGGAAAGCTTGTGCTGGAGCAGCCACTGATGGCAAACCTGAGCAGGACAACCTCGTTTGGGTGTTAGGGATCATATGGTTATATGAGATTGGGACAAAATTCTGAAGAAGAGACAGGCAGAAACTCTGATAGCTAGAAAAAGAAGTAGTTAAAGCAAAGACTTTGGGATTTTGACAGAAAAAGTCTGCAGTTTTAATGGGACTTCCTCCATCCTGATCTGAGCAGCTGTTTACTCCCTTGTTTCCAGCCTGCTGAGCTGATTTTATCCTTTCAACTTCACTCCATATCTCTCCCTCTAAGTCCCTCCCTCCTTCCCTGCTTCTCTCCCTTTTTCCCTCCATCTCTCAGAAAGCATAGCTTCAGAGACATCAGGAACAGGTATCTTATCAGAGCTACGAAAAATAAGAAGTTTAAAGTAGACAAACATTATGAGGGGAAAGTTAACAGGGCAAATGAGTCTCTCAGGGAAACTTTCTCTCTTAATGCCTGTGCAGGTAATAAGGTGGGTAGCATTTAGTTTGTTTATTCTAGGCATATTTTAAAATTCTTATTATAGACAGTTCACAGAAGATATACCATTGCTTTACATGAAATGCACTGGGGATATTTTACCAAAATAATAATTTTTGCTCCTGTCTTGTCTCTCTCTAGCTCCTACAGTGATTGAGACTCTCTTACCAGTTATCAAGTACCTTCATTTACTCTAATTTAATTCTGCATTTCTTTTGATGGCTTAATTACTTTCTAATTATTTTTGGCTGTGGGAGGAAGCCAAGTGAAGGCAGAAGAATTAGCTGCTATATATTATTTCTAATCTAGTAAAGTTACAGTTTCACTCCAAAAGCAAGATCTTCTTTTGCTTGGCATTACGTGCAGAGTGATAATCCAAGCAGTCAAGGGAGGAGGGAGAATTGTATTAGTATTAGTTTGAACTGAAGAGTTGATCAAAAATGGATCAATTTACTGCCTGTCAAAAAGTACGTGCCTCTCAGAAATAATGTTCCAGTCCACCCTACCAGCCCCCAACAGACTTATCCTCTCTGTACTTCTATTTTCTTATAAATAGTGAGTCCTGTGTTGCTGTTGAACCTATTTCATTAATGACTAACATGAACAACAGATTGAGGAATCTCTCTGCTGCAATATCAAAAGCTAAGAGCCATGAGCAGAAGTATAAAACTCCTAATTTTCAGTTATTTTCCAAGCCCTGGATTGGGTAGGTTTCTCATCTGACACTTCTCCCATCCCCACCTGCAATAAATATGGGACTGAGTTGCCTATCTTCAAGCATCTAATGACCTTTGAAATTTCCTAGGGAATCACACCCAGCCTGTTTCAGAGCAAGGATTTCCATTCCAGTTTACTCCGATTCACACCAGGTACTCCCAAGACTTCCATGTCAGTTTGCTTAGTATTTCATTAGAAAATTCCTCCTCACCTGTCCTCCTTCTGTCCTCTTCATTCTCCAAAATCCCCCAGCAAAAAAATCCTCCAGACTTCCGTAAAACAAGCTCTAAAACTGTTACATCTATGAAATATTTTAGCTTTCATGAAGCAACACCTAATGGTAACATTTCATCTAGTGAAACAAACATAACAATTAGCTGCAATGTTGTGTAACACGTCATACAGACCTATTCTGGCTTTATCAGTGTATGAACATGTGCATCTATATCTAGAAAGATTTGTGACATACTTGTGTACAGGTACGTGTAGAAGACTTGTAAATACAGGTTAATCTGTGACTTTTTTTTTAATATGAAACGGCAATAAAAATCAACATAAGTATTAGAGTTAGTTTGTGCACACACATACACACAAGCACTTTCAGACAAATAATGTGATACTGTGGTGCTTGGCTCATTCATATCCAAGAAGCCAAGAAAGTGCATTAAAAAAAAATAAAAAAAAATTAAAGCTTCAGATATCAGGCTCCAGGCCAATGATACAGATTGAAGAAAAAAAAAAAAAAAAAAAAAAAAGAGCTACAGGCCAAGCATTGCCATGTTTGTCAGCTTTGACATATTGGGTGATAGCATAATACATTTAGCCCTAATTTAACCCTATTGTAATTAAAAACTAGCACATTTTGCACAAGGTCACATTTAGTTTCATTGACCACTGTGACACTGGAAAAAGGTTTGTAAAGATGGCTTGAAATGTCTCAAGTGCTAAAGCAAATAGATTGTAAAATATTTCCTACTTGAAAACCAGCTGGGTAATTGTCCTTTTCTTTTGTGATTTCTGTAGAGATCTTTCTTTGTCTGATGGCTGCAGTATACCAGTCAGAAAATTCTCCATGCCATTATCACTAAGCTTAAGGTTTTGAAATGTCAGCTATAAAGTACGACTATAACAGTGTGGTTTTTATTTGTTTTTTTTTTTTCTCCTTTTCATATGTAGCTGAATTGTGTGGATATTCTAACAACTTCAGGACAGAAACACAATGATTTTTCTCCTGCTTTCTGATATGATTCCTTTGAGTCCTTTACTAAACTGAGCATGGACATGAACAGGTTTTCTTTTTCCATTCTTGATATAGATGGAGTGGGTATGCTGTGTGTTGGTTAGTATCAAGATGAAAATTGAGTACTACCAATGCTGGCTTTGTGCAACATTAGCATTTGGAAGCTGCAATCGTATTTGGAGAAGTTCGAATTCTCATTTAAGAACAACAGTTACATCCCTCTTTCTGGGTGTGTAAGGCTTAAAGAAACAAAGCAGCAATGCTAAATATATTTCTTATGAAACTTTAATATTACATTTGGCTCCAAATGAGATCTGAGTACCCTGCACCCTCTGGGTCTGTTTCAGCCAATGGAAATAACCAGATTATAATGAGAGGTCACTCCTTTTCTTATGGTTACATCCTCAGTAACAGAAGAGGAAGCAAAAAAACAGTAGCTAATATTCTAGCAACTATCAAACTTCTTGAATAAATTAGTATTCTGAAGATAATGATTGTCAGTATACCTTTTTTGGGGGCAGGGGAGTTTTAATTTTCAATATAAATATACTAAAGTGGAAAATATTCTTCAACCAAATTTCTGTGACTTAAGGCAGTAAGAATGAATTGCAGTTTGAGATGGCATCACATACATTTATGTTTCTACATGTTAGTGTCTGCAGGTATTATAGGTATTTTCTAAGCATGTCTAATGAGAGTTCAAGCCTTCATTGTAGTCAGTAGAACTCTAGATAATTTGGTCAGGCAATCTTAGACAACTAATCAGTTTATCTTAAAGTAGACACTTATCTTTTGTCAGCTAAATATCTATGTAGACTCCAGTAGTTATAGAGACTGGTTTAGAATGACTATTCAATTTCTGTTACCTATGTTTAGATGTCTAGCATTGTTTTGCTAAAGGCCAAAATTCTACTTGACTTCCAGGTCTGGGAGATAGTGAGGTCATCTGAACCAAAAGTTCCTGGAACTCATGCCAAAGGATCAAGCTACCTCACTAATCACAGTTATGTCACAATAGGTGAGTTTTGAAAACTCTCCATTTGATGGCCATTTGGTAGCATAACAGTTGAAGGGAAGGAATGGAATACAGCATAGCAAAATGATCTTCCATTGATAAACTCAGTCTTTCTCTAAAGCGTAGAGTTTTCACTTACGTAGTTACCATGGCTTAGTTACCACTGAGTACATTTTTAAACAATAATAAATTGTTACGTCTAAGTCTACAATGAACTTTAAAAAAAAAAAAAAAGTTAAAATAATGCACAGATTAACACAGAATGTTCATACTTGAGAATTATTTTTTTTTCAGAAGAGAAATGTGTAAATTTTGTGTATCTCTTCTTCAACACTTCATGTTGACACTCTCAGCTTCAAGAGTGTACCACCACTGAGACAAAAATCTTGTGAAAAAAATCTTCACAACAATTTGTGCTCAGGAAACAAATTTTAATGGAAGGAAATCCAGAACAGATCCAGTATATGGACCACAGTAACTTGACTGGTGCCCACGGCTATAAAATGACTCCAAAGCAAAGCCCATATGGATGGTCTAACTATAATCATTGAAGATGAGGGATGCTGGATGGTTGTAGGAGAGGTATTGTTGTAATTCTGAAACCTGCTGTCAGAAAGGCAACTGTAACCAGCAGTAATGAAGCATTTAGTACAGTTAAAAGCAGAGAAACTTGGGAAATTCTGCTAAGAGAGTTATGAGCATTGTGAAAACACTGTCAGTCCAGCCACCTTATAGGTGAAGTGGCAACAGAGCAATCACATGCAAGACAAAAGAAACTGCAGAAAGCTAAAGTAATAGCAGAGGGCTTGGAGACAGGCTGCTAGTTAAACTCTGTACTGCTCTTCATTTAAATCTCCAGGGAAGATCTCCTAGTTTAAGTGGCTAAATTTCTTGGGCTAAATGTTAAGCAATTATATTGCTTTGTAGAAATTACAGGCTTCTCTGGAGGGCAATACACAGTGCCCAAATTACACCTTCCTAAGAAATGTTCCCAGAAGAATCTCTATCGACTACATTTTGACTGTGTGACCCTATAATGTGGTATTGCTATTGGCAGTAACAGGTCATAAGCTTTGTACCGAGTGTGCAAGGCCTTAGCACTGAGGTTTGTCAGCCTTGCTTTGTCTGAACCTTTCTTGACCAGCTTTGTTTTACGTGGTTTATCTGTGACAACAATTGCTCTAATTAACCAGGTGTCTAGAATTAATTTTATATATTTTGATATAGTAGCTTGATATAAGATGAAATAGTTGGAGGCACATGGAGAAAAGTCTATTGCACATAGGAGCTACCTCTAACAGAATTCGAATATAACTGCAACTATTTTAGAGGGACCTTAACTCAATAATATCTTTTCATAACCCATCAGGAACACAAAAGAACATTTCAGATTTTTTTTTTTTTCATCAACATTGCATTTACTTTCCCTATTAAGCCCTATAAGTACCAAGGAATGGTTAGCAGATAGAGGGCTAAAATTGCATCACTGTGAAAGGTGTTATTTGTCTAGATTTAAAAAGGTGTTTAAAAACTTTGAGGGATTTACCTTAAGAGGATTTTGAGCATATCATTAGCCATGGGGTAGTGCGAAGACCTCAGCAGCCTTTCACATACAGGTACATGAAAATCAAGAGTCCAGTTCATTCTACATTTAGACATTAACTGAAGTGTTAAATTATGAGTCTGGCTGTTTCAAGTTATCTCATGTGCCACCAGAAAGAGATGCATGCCTCCAGAGAGGTCTAAGATCTAAATTATTTTCAAATCATATTTCTCTTTGCATTTATCGTAAGCAAGTTCTAAGATAACCAACAAAGACAGCTCCTTAAAATCCTAATGTTGGATGAAATTAATACAGGTGTAAGGTTGGCTGTCAAGTTCTGGTAAATTAAGGCTCTGAGGATATCAACAGTGTTCTATATGGTGGATTGCATGCTAAAGTCATTATACAGGTTGAAGCTTTAATATAATGTGCAAAATAAGTGAAAGTGTAACTTTCTAGGGCATAGTTTCTGATATGATTGAACTCCATGTGTATTACAGGCTGATACAATTAAGTCCTCTTCAATTTGAAAAGAAAGTGCCTATCTCAGTGTGGTGTTAACCTACCTAATAGGCTCTCGTCATTCTGTATCTTGAGGTTATATCTTGTTGTGATCTGTGCTGGTTCATGTCCTACCTGTTTAGAGCACAGATAAATCTTGTGGATGACCCAGTATGAGACTCAAATTTCAAACTGTCTTAAGAATGATGGAAAACAATTTTTAATGCTTGTTAAATTATAAGCAAGTCCCTTGTTACAATCATCATATTTTGCAAAATGTACTATAATATTTTTCTTCATTTTCACACCACTGAGGAACTAAAACAAGAAGAGGGGGGAAAAAAAAGAAATAAGAACATGCGAATGGAACTCCCATTTGTCTGAAAAATTTTGTTTTAAAAGATGTCATATACGTGTATTACAAAAGAGATTTATTGTAACTTGAATCACATAATCTGATTTTTTCATTACCTTACCACAGACAGTATTACAAAGGCTTGGGATATATGAACAATGATCTATGGATTTATTCAGCAGTGCAACTGAGATTTCTTAGGCCGGTGGTTAATGTTGGGCTCAGGCTGTCCATTGTACATCCTCTACCATGGCATGAGCTCTATATTCTGAAGTCCAGAACAATGTGTAAATGTACAATCATAGCAACTCTTGGTATGATAGCACTGAAGGGAGTCACTAGCTGTAATTAATTACCATTTATTTTAATGGAGCTGTAGTGTAGTTAAAACAACAGGAACAGATGAGTCTAGTACCCAAACTAAAACAGTTTGTCGAAATGTTAGCTCAAACCAACAAGCATCAAACATGAAAAAGAAGAGTTAGGTTGAAATGCTCCTGAATTCTGAGAGTTAATATTTGGACTTGAGTCCAATACAAATATCAAATGTTTGAGTTGCCTGAATTCTGTCTCCATTGCAGACAAAAAAACACACCTCAGCCCTGCCTTTTTGAGATTTTCAGAAATGTTTCTCGAAGACACAGTAGATGTATTTTCCTGCTTCCACCTCTCACTCTCTTGAGCCTGCCAACCATGGCAGTACTCATGTTTCCTGGAGGCATACCAATGCTGTGCTCATCCTTTTGTCTGTTTTGTCATGCTCTAAGGAATCTAAGGATTTTACAGGCTGTGAGATAAAAGAGCTTGTCCAGAGTGACTCTCTGGAGATATAAGTTCATTTTCCCAACATCAGACATTCATCTGAACTTGAGTACTGCTCTTCATTAACACAAGATCCTTTCCACTTTCATTGACTCATAGAATAATAGGATACTTTGGATTGGAAGGTACCTTTCCAGGTCATCTAGTTCAACCTAGTTCATCTAGATCAGGTTTCTCAGAGCCCTGTCCAGCCTGACCTTGAATGTTTCCAGGGATGGAGCATCTACAATCTCTTTGGACAACCGGTTCCAATGTTTCATCACCCTCACTGTAAAAAAAATTCTTCCTTATATCTAGTCTGAATCTACCCTCTTTTAGAGTAAAACTGTTCCTCTTTATCCTATTGCTTTCAGAAGCTCTGTAAAGCCAGTGAAATTTCATGTCTAAATACCCAGGTTCCCATTTTTGGTACATAATGTCCTGTTTGAATTCATGTATTACACCTCCAGTACTGAGATCATGGATGCATATTTACAGTCTTATTTGTTGTGTCAGTCAACAGCCTCCTTTTTTGTAAATTTTGTATTTCTGTTCCAGTGTCATCCTTCACTTTACCTAGCTTACTGTCCCACACCTAAACCCTTTCATCTCCTATATGTTGTCTCACCCACGTGCAGCTCTTCCTCCAGAGGCCAAGCCATGAACTTTTTCTCCTCAAATATAGAGTAGTTCTGTCTGAGGAAAGGGCAAACATCAGAAACCACTTTTCCCCTGGGTGCAGGACATCGAAGCACAGAATGGTTTGGGTTGGAAGGGAGCTTAAAGGTCATCAACCTCCAACCCCCCTGCCATGGGCAGGGACACCTCCCACTAGCCCAGGTTGCTCAAAGCCTCATCCAGCCTGGCCTTGAACACCTCCAGGGATGGGACATCCACAGCTTCTCTGGGCAACCTGTGCCAGTGTCTAACCACCCTCACACTGAAAAACTTCCTCCTAAGCTTCCTTCCTGACACTGAACAGGCTTTGCCATAAGCAGCTGGTTGTGTATCTGGCTTGGAAAGTTTATGACTTTCTGTTGCTAGTGAAAAGTGGTAAGTTATGCTCTTCTGTCCCTGAACTTCACATCGCTAATATCACTGAATCATAAACATCTTGGAGCTACTTGATCTGACCTGCCCTGCTAGGGGGAATTTATAATTTGGACATCATCGGCATCCACAATCTCACCTGAAATGATGATGCACTCTGGAAAGCAACTATTGCTCAGACTCTGTTCTACACAAGGCTAAGACTGTTTCCACTTTGTTACTGGAGTTTTACAGTCAGAAAGGCATTTGTTCATCTAGACTGATGTATGTCTCACACCATGATCCATGTCTTGAATCAATTCATTATGCTTATTGTAATAAAAACCTGGTGATTCATAAATGTTGGATACCCTTGACTTGGCGACATCAATGTATGGGAATTCTGCAACTTAGAAAAGGAATGTCCTCATAAACATGGTTTTCACATAAATGTGCCAGAATTCCCAGGAGGAACCTTAACTTGATGAAACTGGTATTTTTGTTCTTTATATTTGGGGAAATGGGAAGTGAGGTGATAATGTGAGTAAGTAATGAGCAAACACTGACATCATTGAATCAACAGTGCCGTAACACAGCTCAGCTCAGCTGAAAGCTGGGTATAATTGCTTGTGTAGACTGCCAGTAGAGTCAACACAGAGCAGGAAAGGTTGTTTGGAAGATAAAGAAATCCTCCGTTTCTCTTAATATATGAAGGTTGGATGGTATCTTTATATTACACAGATGTACAGGCTCTGGACAGCTCTTTCCATCCAGCTATCTTCTCACTCACAGTGTGACACAGCTCAAGAATCCTGCATGCAGTTTTCTATTGCTTCCTCACTAATGCCACTCAGTACAAATGAAGACTCACAGCACAAGAAGAATCACTGCAGTTGACTGAGCCATGAGAAACCAATTTCATTAGTAATGGGAATATTCTGAGAACCTTTCTGCTTCACCTGGTTTTAAATTGGTCTGTTTTCCATAGTTCATCTCATTCCCGGCTGTATCCAAGCTGGAGATTTTGTAGGGTTTTGGGGAGGGGGGGGGAATAGGGGTTTTGCTTGTTTGTTTTTGGTCAACATAGACCTTTTCAAATGCCATGTTCTTCAAAGAAATCTAACAATATTTTTGGAAAACGCAAAATACTTGATAAAGCTTTCATCTAATTATGTAAATATTAAAACATCATTAAAACTACAGCAGAAAACATGATGAAAAAGAGTTTGTTTGCTAACAAAATCTTTCTTGCATGAAAATTGATGTCTGTTTTTCCCATTATGGTGGTACAGTTATTTACTGCTCACTTCATGTATTATAAATTATGAATTACATTAAGCATAAAATTAAAAAAAATATACCAACAATTATCTATATATCTTTTTGCTTCAGAAGAAGACATTGCTATCTGCACTGGAATGCATTTTTTTCCTTTATCAAGGTGTGATGGGTTAGCCCGTGGCTGGGGGCCAAACCACACACACCTGCTAACACAATTCCCACCCCCATCTGAGCATGGGGGAGAGAACTAAAGGGGTAAATGGGAAAAGAGGACTCGTGGGTTGAGATAAGGACAATTTAATAACTAAACTTCAATAATATTAAAAATAATACTATATACAAATATACAAATGAGTGATACACAGTGATACTGCCCCCCCACCCAATGATAAAGACTCAGCCTGTTCCCGGCCAACGATCCTGGAACAGGGGGAGTCGACCCCAGAGCAGGGAGGGGTCCTGAAACCACACTGACTATTCCCCCCGGGGGAGAGGGGTGTACCGCTCCTGGAGGCACTCA
>NW_010133032.1:37984-63588 GCF_000699245.1 Pterocles gutturalis | reverse complement strand
TTAGATATTGGGAATAAATTTTTCACTGTTGGGGTGGTTGGACACTGGAACAGGTTGCCCAGGGAAGTTGTGGATGCCCCACCCCTGGAGGTGTTCAAGGTCATGCTGGATGAGGCTTTTGAGCAGCCTGGTCTAGTGGAGGGTGTCCCTGCCCATGGCAGGGGGGTTGGAACTCGATGATCCTTTCCAACCCAAACCATTCTATGACTCTATGATTCTATGAAATCCTGAAAGGCCCAATTGTGACAGACAGCCCCAAAAAGGAAGCATTCCCCTCGAAAGAATCAAAATATATTTAAAATCATCTGTGTTCTGAATTGACTGGCTGATAATGTAGCTGGAAGAAAAGTTGCTCTCTACCTTGCACTTTTACTGTCTTACTACTATACAATGCATCTATTGATATTTGATGCTTTTCTTAAAGCTTAAATTTCCAAAGGCCTCAAAACCCTAAGGCTTTCTAGAGGATAAAAAATACAGTGTATTTTTAATGTGATGAATTTCCATGCAGACTCATGATATTAATAATCTTCATTTGCTGTAACAAATCAAGGTTCATATTTTGGGGTTGGCACATCTGCCCAGAATTTCAGGATGTAGGCACCTCTTTCATTATTTTTTCTTAGAAGTGTATCTCACCTCACCCACTGACATAGTGCTGTTTCCCCATTTCCTCCATTCTACCGGAGTCGAGCTGCTGCACAAAAAGGCCATGAGATGCCTCTGACTGCTTCATGATGCTGTTAAATAGATTATTCACCCTCTGTCTATTGTCACATCTCAGGGAAGGTTTTTTCAACATAAGTTAGCCTTCTCTGTGTGTTAGCAAGGAGAAAAACAGGGATGCATGAACATACAGGATAAATATGGAGGGGAATGCAGAAATTCTTTGGAAGAACCATATTCAGAAAGGGGGTCAGGCCATAATGGTGCACAAATACCCATGTTTTCTACTGCATTCCATTTGATGATTCTTAATTAAACCCCTCTGATGAGTCCCTATGACTTAGGGCTGAACAGCTACTTAAAGGAGGTTACTTCTTATCCCATTTGGGAATCATCCAATAAAGAGCTATCTATTTAATTCAAATATAAATTGTATCCCTGTTTCTTTCCCAGACGGCATCTGTGCTGATGCACAAGAACAGCAGCACAGCTGAGAGTTTTAACAGATCCTATGTGTTAGGAGTGGATGCAATTTAAAACAGCTCTACTGTTCAACAGTTATATTCAGAAAAACAGACAAGATGCCTAAGGACTCTTAGAGGGATGTGATCAGAGAGAAGGAAGCAAGACAGGATAATGCTCCATTTCTGTGTGTTGATCACAAAGAAGCTAGATGGATAATTTGTCAGATAACATGGCGTTCAGCTTAACAAAAAGACCACACGGTCAACAGCTGCAACAGCTACATTAGATTAAATTCCTTCTGAGATAACACCTCCCACAACTTCCCTGTAGTGAGGGTGCTTAGAACTGTGTGTGGGTGGCAGAATATTCAAAGTCCAGAAATGTGCAAAATCAAACTCCTGAAGTCCTTGAAATTTCTTTCAAAAGCTAAATTATTTTCCATTGTCATCTCACCTTCTAAGAAATTTCACACAGCACCAGTGGCAGCTGTGACATAAGACTCAAAAAAGCATCCATGCGTTTTCATATTCCACATCTATTACCTACAGCAGAAGCACTGCTTAATAATGTCACTAAACTCTGTAAAATTCTTACCTATTTGGACAATTAATTTAATTAGACTGAAAGTTAATACCAATGCTCTTTACTGGGAAATAAGCTATGCTGAGTATTTGGTGGTTACCAGTTCCACAATTCCCATGACACACCAATTTTTCCTGATCAAGATCCTTTCCAACATAATTGGAGGGTGCAGAATTATTAATTGAAAGGCATTTTCAAAGGCAGTTAGTGCTAATGAGTCCAACAAAAAAAACTATAGCCATCTATAAAGGTAAAATAGCATGACACTTAACCCTTTTCTAAGGATGGTAATTAGCAGGAAGGTCAGGCTTAGTATTAATGAGGTAGCATTTTTATTTCATTGAGATTAAGTTTAACAAGGCAAGTGGTCTAGGCTAGGGAGGAACAGTTGCTAAATACCAACTAGAGCAACACGAAGAGGCAGATGCAAAATACTCCACTCAGGAAATATTAATGAAAACTGTTACCTATGGAAACCTATGGCATAGGGATATGTCTGGAGGTTTCAAAGGCATATGAATGATTAAGGAGGCCAAATCCTTGAGCTTGTTATCGGAAGTCATTTGGGAACTCTTAAAATTCCCAGCTTACAATATTTTCTCTGTCAGGAATACATAAATCTGCAAACTGGGGGTAAAATATGGGGACTTCTCCCCTTCTCCAAGTGCAGACAGCAGACCAAAACCTTGCCACAGCACTCAAACAACCCACATTAGACAGTGCAGTCTGATGCAGGACATCACAGACTACTGCCCTTGGCCTCACAAAGACTGTTCAGCATTTTCATCTAGGAAATTATTTAATATTCATGAGAATGCTACTTTCTAAACTATCTGCATAATATCTTCTCTTTTCAACAGACCAAAAAATCCTTTGGAGCAAAGGGGAATATTTTTTAAATGAACCCCACAGACCACCTCCTCCTATTACACTGCTGTTACTTACTTCACCAATTAGATGGGAATGGATTTGAATTTTCTTTCTGTACTGCTGAGAAGGAGGTTACATACACATTGCTCACTACCTCTGCAAAAGCAACCATGAGGCTTTAGCTGTCTTTGAGTATTAATTTTCACACCCTGTGACATGCTCACAGTCCCTATTCTCATTGCATCACGAAGTGTTGAGCTTGACTTTTCCCACTAAGCAGATTTGTGGCTGGGTGATGGGATAGGGCAATGGAAAACCCAGGCTTCATTCTTCACTCCTCTTCTGTAAGAACTTCTCTCTGTTCTTGCATATGCGCTCATGCCCACATGCACCTGGGTGCATGCAGAGCAGCATGCATCTGGCATAAGGCTCTCATCAAGCATGCAAGTGCACATCAGTGAAAGTAGTGTTTAAAGCAAGTATATTTTTTGGGCAGGGATTCTTCTTGCCTCACCTTGTCCATCACTTCAGCATTCTGAGGAGCTTTGAATTCTCTTTGCTTGTTCTCCTTATTCTCCACACCATGAAGCATACAGCAGGCCCTCATCCTCACAGACACTGTCCTTGTCATCCACTTCAAAACTAACAGGGCTGTTAAGAGGGAAAATGAAGATGTAGTTTGATTAGATATATCAACAATAGGTTCTGGGGTACCGGGTGGTATTTGGTCAAGCGGTTCTTTGTCTTCTCCCTGTTTTAGTACCTTGATTTTCTTCAGTGAGCACTGTACCTTGGCAGTTGCCCAGGAATCCTGAATCACTTTCAAATAACAAATATTATTAAGCATAAAATAGGACATCAAATATAGCCTACTCTCCAAATCCCACCTAGACTGAGATAAAACTTCTCAACATGGATCTTATAAAAGAATCACAGAACGGTTTGGGTTGGAAGGGACCTTAAAGATCACCTAGTTCCAAACCCCTGCCAGGGGCAGGGACACCCTCCACTAGCCCAGGTTGCTCAAAGCCTCATCCAGCCTGGCCTTGAACACCTCCAGGGATGGGGCATCCACAATTTCTCTGGGCAACTTGTTCCAGATATCAGTTCCTAAAGCTCTCAGATCAGCCTTTTTCATTGGCCCAGTAACAACAGATTTTTCTCCAAAATTTTCAGATGGTTGTGAGCCTTCTGAGCAACAGACAACTTTGCATAAAGAATAATGCCACATGTATGGGCCTGCCACAAGTACTGCCAGATTCTTCTCACAATCAAGTCTCTGAAAATCCTCCCCATTTTTTCAATACAGAAAATTGTACATGTCATTACATAAAGTGATTACTGAAATCTATAAAGCTTGAGAAATTGCTTATCTCCAGCAGCTAACAGACAAGACCCTCTATTATCACAGGTTAATGTGGTAATAAACCATTTGTTAACAGCAGTAATTGACCAATTGTGAGAAAATATGCCATACTTAATGAACAAGGTCAGGAAGACTAAGTGCCCAGAAACCTGCTGGCATTGCTGTTTATATTTTTTCTGTCTGCGGTAGTGGATATGTGTAAATGGTTACTGCTAATGGCAAATTGCTGTCAGAGCCCATTACCCCATGCAACAGAGCAAGTAAACACAGAAGTTCTCTCTATAAAAACCTGTTGCTCCCCATGAGTTATAACTTCATATACCATCTCCCCTGCCCATGAGATTCACTAGTTTAACAGAAGAGCTAGCTGTTCCAAGCAGACCAGCAATTCCTATATGCTAAGCAAGAAGAGAAAAGAGGCCTTTGGAGCTCTGTCCTCTCTTTTGTTGAGCCTCTGAAAAGGCTAAAACACAATATGGAGTAACAAATTATAAAGGGAGAGGGGAGGAGACAAATATTTAGGTTAAATTTCCCCAATCATCCTCAGAAGATAAAATTTCCTGCCCAGCTTGCCACCAAAAACTAACAAAATGTGCTTCAACAGAATTTCGTGGGTTTTTATCCCTCCCCCCTTCCCACATTTTTCTTGCACTATTTGCAATTGAATGCAACAGATTAAACAGCATTTAGACTTTCTTTCCTTGCTTTGTTATTACTTTTCTATAGTCCTCTTTGACAGTACAGCTTTTGAGAGGCTGAAGTCTTAAAATGCCACTGAGAAAGAAAAAAAAGAATAAACAAAAAGGAAACCCTTCAGTTGTTTGCTTCCACTAGCAAGAAGTAGGAAAAAGGGACAACAGGGAAAAAAGTAAAAGAATTGTATGTCACTAATTCACCATCTCCAGTTTTTAAAACTAAATGGAAGGCATGGATGGGAGAAGGAAGAGAAACATTTGAGGAAAGTTTTGTAAATACACTTTAAAGACTTGTGTCAACTTTTGATGTTACAGAGGCAGCAGTAGCTCTGGACACACTCCAGTGTCACCTGCTCCTCTCCCCATGCCCAGACAGACCTTGCTCCAGCTGTGTCAGGAGTCAGTGACAAAACCCTGACTGATTGCAATGCGAAAGTGGCAGACCCAGCAAGGGCAGAATTTTAGGTGTGGGTATGTCAGGTTTTAGCTATGTGCATGGGAAAGTTTGATAGATGGATCACACAAACAAAATGGAGGGAAAGGCTTTCAAATCTTCCTCTCATTCCCTTGCAATATATTAATGTCTCGTTATCTGTATTAGAATAATCTCCAGGGATCTCAGTCAAGCTGGAGATCCACTGTATTAAGTATTTATATGGTAAGAGAGAATCCTGGAAGATCTCACAATTTAAAAATATAAGGTAGGAAAAAAGCAAGGAATACCTGTTTAGTATCATAATTTGGAGCTCAGTTCATGCCAGATGATTCCCAGCAGCACCACTGGTATTTGCTCATCCACCTTCTAGCAGACAAATTAGCCATGCTAATTTCATAAATGGAAAATGAAGGACAAAAAAACCTGAAGAAATCATCAAACCTCACATAAGAAGTTGCAGAGCTAGCAGTAAATAAATCCCACTATAATAAGACCAGTTCTTTAGGTGTTTGAGAAATACCTCTCTTAGGAACAGTTCAGCTTCCACGTTTATTAGGGTGTGCCAATGAGACCAAAATACTGAATCTGAATAACTGGTCAGGTATACTATGATTAGGCATCCCAATGACAGATGATGCTGTATATTCAAGTAAGAGGAGATGCTAAAAAATTCTGCTCTGAAATTAGGCGACAAACACAACAAAACAACAAACAAAAAAACCCCACCCAAAATGTTGCTGCTTTCTTTTTCTTTGTAGCAGAATAATGTTGAAAAGTCTGTGTGTGAGCTGACAGCCATAGAAAAGTTTTTCATTCATTTATGTAACTGAAACCAAACTATGTAGTCAGTCATCCAAGCTCTTCTGAACAGGGATGGCAAACGGTCTTCTTACTGCATCACTCTGTAGTCATTGCTAACCTCCTCCCAGGCACAAATAATCCATGCTGAAGAATCATTTCTTATCTGAACCATATCTAATCAATAAAAAAATAGTTCCAGTCCTCCCTCAGATGACTCTGAAGTCTGTCTCTGCCCCAGTTCTCCTGATGAGAATTGGGGCTCACAGAGCTGGACTTGGGACCAAACAAACAAGAATGAATAGAGAGGAGGAGAAAATCAGAAAACAAACTGGGCTTTACTTCAGATTCATGCTACTATATGCCCTTCACGTTGATTTCCCATGATAATTCAACATAGCAATAACACAGAGGCCAGGGACGTCAACAACATTGCCAAGGACCAGCCCTATTTCAGAACATGAAGAGCAACATCCTTTGGCAAGACCCAGTGAAGTGCAGCACAGAGAACTGGCTAAGATAACAGATTTTATTTGCACGTATAGAAGTGCCTCCAAAAAAATAACCACATAAAAGTAATGTTATCTCTTAACACTCCACGGAAACAGTTTTTAAGAAACACAAATAAGGCCAAGACTTCTGGCCAGCATCAACTTACAGGCTGTAGCAACCCCTTAATGCCTGTGATCTGGACATCAAAGCCGAGAACAAGGCCAGGGCCACCTCAAGCCTTATTCCTGTTCTCTGAAACAACAGGATGCCTTATCCCTGCTCTGTGTCTGCAGCTAACTAGTTCCCAGAGGGGAGTCAGCAGACAATCCCAAAAACCAAACAGCCTAGTCCTGGTCTGTCTCATTACTAATTCTATCTATCATCTCATGTATTTCAGTCATTTATCACCAGTCATGATTTTGGCTTTAATCTCTTCTCACCTTGTTACTGATCTTTAAAATTCTGATGCTACTGAGCTCTCTTTTAATCAGTCAGGGGAAGTGCAGAGGCCTCTTTCCGTGTTATGGAACTGGCAGCAATGGAAATGCATAAATTCCCAGAAATGAATGCAATCACCCACGCGGATCAGGAAACATTGCCTCACGCACATGCCAAAAGGTGATCATTTTATACTCTTACAAAGGTCCTGTGGATTATTACATCCCTGCCTCTTGGAGAGGCAAAACACCAGTGATCACCTGGTTTGCTGTTTTCTGCCTTTGCGAAAGGCAGCTCCTCTGCAGTCCTCCCAGTGCCATGCCACAGAGACACTGGGAGCCTGATGGCAGTCAGCACCCTTAGCCAGAGGTACCTAAGCACACCTTGCTTACATGAGAGGCAGCTCCCAGTTCCCAGTGACCGCCAGGATCGCAATCTCTGCTCCTAACCCTGGAAGAGGTTTCCAAGATCACACTGTCTGCTGTACCTCCAGTCTGTGAAAGGCACAAGATCCCACAGAGTTTGTAGGAATATTCTTCACTGACTACCAGCCATTCTTGATACATAACAAGCCAAAAATAATGGTGACGGTGCATGAACACATAAAAAAGAAAGCTAACTGCAATAAAGGAAAGAGGAGTGCATCTGCTCACCATTCAACAAGTCACTGTCCTGTGCATACAAAGAAAATATAGATTCTCAGATTAACAAACTTGGTATTTAATACTACCGCAGCAGTGGTGTGCTCTTCTTCAGAAATATCTGGTGGTTTTAACCTGCTTTTTACCTTTTAGCTATAAATTTTCTTGGCTTTGTATTTTTAAAGTAAGTTCCAAGAGCTTCAGCAATCGCCTGTGTTTGAATTGTATTTTGCTTTGTTCTGAATGCCAGTGCATTTCTAGGCATTAATCCTGCCTGTTTATTCTATGCACATGTTTGTTCATTCAGTTGGCTTGGTATGAAATTAGGTTGTTAGCAGTTGGGTTTTTTTTTTTTTTATTTAGCATCATTAGGTTTTATGATTTCTACAAATTCCACATAGCAAAACATACAGCCTGATATTAAAATGCACAGAATGTCCACCAATTAATACTGTCTCCAGAAGTGACCGTGCAGATACCATGAAATAAGTCTAATGAAGGGAACGAATTCTTCTACTGCTGACCTTCCTATTGTATTTTGTTTTCTAAAAGAAGAAAAAGTTTCTGGCCCTTTCCCACACCATGTCCTCTGGTAAAGTACAGAATGAATACACACATGCACAACATTCACACAAGCTCACTGAAAAAGTCAACATTAAAAAAAAAAAAATCACCTTTGTGTCCAAACATCCCTGTCTCGCCCCACTACAGTGGATGGTCCAGATTTTTGTGATTCCCAGAAAAGGACCACCGTCTGGGTGGAGTCAGACAATGACTCAAGGAACAATACAACCCGATTTTATCTACCTCAACAACTGCAAAAACATCACAAATCAACTTCTCAGAGTCAAGCACCAAATCACACTTATCAGTTATCACCAGATATCACTTATCCATTAAGCAAGCACCAAATAACGCCCAATCATCATTTGAAGGCAAAAATCAGATGGAAGACAGAGTAGAAAATAGTTGGAAGGTAAGAAAGGGGGGCATAAAGACAAAGATAGAGAGACAGAGACACACAAAGACATAGAGAACATCACCAACCACTCGTTCCAGCACCAACCTGGTCCAGAGGAGGGTGTCCCTGCCCATGGCAGGGGGGTTGGAACTTGATGATATTTAAGGTCCTTTCCAACCCAAACCATTCTATGATTCTATCTATGATTCTCTTCAGGCAGAAATCTCCATTTCAGGCAGAAACTTTTTCCGTGGTGGAGGGTGATGGGTCAACAGAGAGTACTTGTTTGGATCACCTTTTATACACCTCTCAGGGCAGGGGGAAACGCCCTGTATCCAGGTCACCTTCCAGGCTGAGTTTGGGGGAGGCCATCCAGGTTGGCTTGGTGGGGGACACAACAGCTGGTTCTCCACCAGGGAGAGGACTTCAATGACCCATGCCCCACCTCAGGTGTGCCCCTCACTCAAAACTTTAACAACTCGCTCATGTTCGTTCACAAAATAACTTTTCTTTCAACACGCTCTGCCCCAGCTGTTCCTAGATGTGGTGGTGCTTCTTCTTTAGAAATGTTCTGTCCCAGTGCTCTGACCATTGTTTGAGACATAAACATGGATAAAAAACATCATGGAGGGGCAGGAATTGGTCCCTGACACTCCCTCAAGAAATAAGAATCAACCCAAGACGACAATAAAAGAAAAAAAGCAGTTATTAGAGCAAAAACATTTCACAAAAGGCCATCCTGTGACACAGCTTTCCGATCTGCACACTTCTGCAGGCATATAAGGCATCTCCCTCAGCAGTTGCAGGGTGAGGATCAAAAGTCAGAGCCTCCCTCAATGCACTGATTCATGGGGGTCTGTAGATGGTTAGATCTACTTTATTCTTGATATGTTCCTTCACACCCCGAGTGATGCATTTGGAATAAATCTGTATATGGAGTCGTGCTGTGGTGGGGAGGACAAAGCACTACGTAGCAGAAGAGAGTGCACTTTCCCAAGGGGTGCCAAGGAGAGAATATTCACCCACAGCTCCTGGTATGCACCATCACAGCTCTCTTCTGCACCATGACCACAGGTGCCAGATGTATCTGGACAGCAGAGCACAGAACCCATCATCTGTTATACAGTGTCAAAAATGAGGAACAAGAAAGGCTATAGGAGCTATAGGTGCAGCAAACATTAGAGACACAGATGCAACAGCCAGGAATATGAAGAGTGAATGAAAAGTAAAGCTCATACTGAGTGTATAAGACTGACTAAGCTAGACCTAAGAAGTGGGGGGAAAGGCCAGTTGAAATGTGTTCTAACCCCTAAAGACAGAGGAAGAGTGTGGGGAGCATGTTGCAGACAACTCATCCCAAGAACACTGCAATGGGAGCAAAAAGACCTCATTTAAAAAGTTTGCAAATATTTTAAAGGGTATTTTTGATAAAAATTGAACATTTTTAATAGCTCTTGCAAAAAAATCAATGGTTGGCCTTCTTTTAAATTATGAGGAAGGAACTGTGACCATGGGTGGTATTATTCACATTTCTCTGACACTGCAGAACACTCAGGTATGGGGAGCACATCAGGGTCACCACTTTTGGTCCCCTCTGGATGTACAGCCTTTGCAGACTGCTGTGAAGCGTGCAGCCTTGAGGCAGGGTTGCTCCCTAGACCTTTAGAGACTAAATGTCTGTTACAGAGTTGTGTAGGACTGGACTGTGACAACATTCCTATTCTATACATCCATTTCATCATGCAGAGTTTATGAAGAACTACTTGAACATTTACAATGATTACATAGAGGATAATTTTGAAAAAGATAGAACAAGACTTGTCATCTCTGGCCATCATATTAAACATACTTCTCCTAATTTGCCTACATATCACCAGCATTATTTCTTTTGTATTTCCAATTATTCTGTTTCATAATCAAGGTCAGGGTTAATACAAAGCAGGCATGTAATATAAATCCTGAGGTTTCTTTGGGTAGGTTTTGGGGTGGTTTTTTAATGTCAGAATGCTCTATTTATCATGCTCTAGTATCTCATAAATAATTACATACACTGTAAACCCTAAAGGGAAATTCAGCTGTTATGAAGAAACTACAAAAAAAAAAAACCTCCTGCTCAGAAAACCAACCCATTCACATATACTTCTTTCCTCATAAAAATCTCCCAGCCACTTTCTAATTTGTTTTCATTACAATCTTCTATTCAGGGAACAAATGGTTTGTACATTACTCAATATAAATAAAACTAGCCACCCACAGGAATCGGTTTTCCCTCTAGACTGACTGAGTTTTTCAAACGTTTGCCAGTAGGTTAAAAAATCCTTCTGACAAAAGCATTGAAAAGTAATGCCACAAATAGTCATTTGAGTCCAGTCACCTATACTGTAAGCATTATTTGCCAAGAAAACGGTGCTTAAAATAAATGTTCCTGTGCACTCCCCCTGTTTAGCACTCTAATTCCTGCAATATTTTACTCTCAATACCATTAATTATTGAATCACAGAATGGTTTGGGTTGGAAGGGACCTTAAAGATCATCTAGTTCCAACCCCCTGCCATTGGACAGGGACACCTCCCACTAGACCAGGTTGCTCAAAGCCTCATCCAGCCTGGCCTTGAACACCTCCAGGAATGGGGCATCCACAACTCCGCTGAGAAACCTGTTCCAGTGCCTCACAATCCCCACAGTGAAAAAGTTCTTCCTAATATCTAAGCTAAAATTAGCCTTCTTCAGCTTAAAACCATTACCATATGACATCTCAGCCAGACCCAATACAATCTCCACCCCTTATTCCATACCATTTGCATCATGCTCAGATACCACATAATTCAATGTAGTTAAGTTGTAAGTGTTGGCAACAGATGTATTGAATTAGATGGAGTCTGTATCCCCATAGCAGCCCTCACCTTGCAGGTCTTAAGATGCAGCCTATTGGCTTTAGTCCTAAGTGTGGTGCAAATGTCAAACATGGCACGAGTTGTATGGTCCCCTACAAGTAGGGTAATATTCATTTATCTAGTCTTCACAGAATTTATGTTGCAAATATCTATATCCAAGCTAATTGTTTCAACTCTCTCTACAATCAGGCGAGATAACCTGCTGTTTAATTCACCCCACACATTTTAGATGTGTTTTAACAACACTTCCCACTGAAAGCCTTTGGGGGCTCTGGTGCATGGAGCAGAGGGGGAAATTTAATTACACTGGGAGATCCACTGTGGTGGGTTAATCTTGGCTAGATGCCAGGTGCCCACCAGGCCCCTCTGTCACTCCCCCTTCAGCAAAATAAAGGGGGAGAATAAGATGAAAAACTCATGGGTCAAGATAACAGCAGTTTAATTAAAGCAAAGGCCAAGGCCATGCACAGAAACAAAAGGAAAACAAAGATAAACAAATTACTTCCCCTCAATAAGTGATGTCCAGCCACTTCCCAGGAAAACAGAGCTTCAGTGTGTACACCGGCTGCTCCTGGAGACAAACCCAGTAACAAATGCCCCCCTCCTCCTCCCTGCCCTTGGCTGTTATGGCTGAGCTGATGTCACATGGTCTGGAACAGCCAATCCGGGTCAGCTGTCCCGGCTCCGCCCCCTCCCAAGCTGTGTTATCAACACCCTGCTGGCGGCCAGTGCAGCACTCAGCACTGGGAGGGTGCTGTGGGGATACTGACTCCATCTCAGACAGACCCCATACATCAACAAATGTACCAGATAAGGAGAGCTAGTGTGAGGAACTCCTCCTTCATCACGTGGTACAGATACATCTGTCCAAACCTCTCACCCAGTCAAATCTGAGCTCCACATACCCCAGAGGGCTACAGCACATATTGTCAGAGGGACTGTGGACAGCACTACAGTCCATAAAGAAGGTAACTTAGTGCAGATGGCTATTTCTGACAGGCATCACTACCACCAGCACCACAATTTTCTCCCTAAGAAGAGAGGACAGACTGTGTTTTTAAAACCAACAGAATAGGGCTGAAATCACCAAGCCCCACACTAGATTCTTTGTGGTAAGAGCAGATTTTTAGACATGACATATGAAAGAGGTGTTTATGATCACTCATTAAAGAAAAAATGTAGCACCCCAGGAATACATGTGAATGTATTCTCCAGCTCACCCACAGCCATCAGTTCCCATTCTGTTAAAGAATAAAGCCCTTCTAAGATTGTTAGTAAACAACTAACTTCTTTGATCCATTATTTTGATTCTGGAACAAAGAGTTTCTGAGCAGCATAACAAATTAGTTCACCCATATTAGAGCATGTCAGACATGCTGTTGTCTAGTTTTTTCATCTCCTAGCTCTGTTTAAGATACCCAGTACAATTTATATATTTTCTAAGCAATTATATATATACCCTGACCCTTCTGCACAGTCCAGAACAGATATTGAGAAAACTACAAGTTCCAAGGAATCAATGCAATGAGCCCCACATTCTCCATTTATTTTTAGATGTAGCTGAATCTGTTAAATTTCCTTGAATTAAAGACAGTGTATTTTGTTTAGTTTTAATTTTTATTTGAACTTAGTCCAAACCTCTTCTGTCTTCTCAAAAATGCTCCTATATTAGCAGGTATGATACCTTCATCCATACACCAGAAACCAACAGGTAACACACAAAACACTGAACCCTAATGCATGCAGCTCAGGAGTACTAACACTAAGTACTGGCAGAGCCTGCAGGAGCCATGAGTGCCTGAATTCTAGTGGCAACGATTTCTGACAGCAGAAACCTTCCTAGCATCATAGCTCACTACTTTAATACTTTGCATGGAGTATTATATCCATTACAGATAGAGGATGATATCCTTCATTAACAACCTTAAGACAAAAAGCCCTTAACTTCCCACTACTCTGAACAGAGTTGTATTTCATCACTAAACTTAAGAGCCACTTACAGAGCATTCATCACCTTGTGTTTTTTTGCAGACACTTGCACTGAATTGTCCTCACTTGTGCTTATGACAAGAATGGTGCATAAGACACTTTCACTGTTACAAATTGTCATGGCAGAAGAGGCATTAATTTACTGGGGGATAAGAATGCTTTGCCTCCCCTCCACCTTACTACCCATTCCTATTCTTGCTCCTCATGAAGACTTAGAGAATCTGTAAAGTCTTCAACTGAATATTTTGTTTTTTGAATGAAAGATGTCCTTCTATCCCAAATAGAAAATTTTAAATAAATTATATTAGTACTTCTTCATGGAATGACAAGTAAAACTTTTGGAAGATTGTGCTTCCCTTACACCAAGCTACATTCAAAACCAGATGATCAAACACAAAGTGATGTTTACTTGTGCCACTGGGTAGCTATCCCAGTGCTGGAAACAGTTTGAAAGAGGGTATAAGCACTGAAAGGAAAAGGAAAACAAAAATTGAACAAACTTGGACTTTAATACATTTTTCTGCACTTGTTGGCAAGAAGAAAAGAATTGGCAGATAAGCACCATGAAAATGCCTTTTTCCTTCTACAGAACATTATGCTTTAAAATGAGTGTGCGTTTTCTAATCTTGTTATAACTGTTATTTTCTGAAAATGTCCTGAAGAGCTGATTTCTGTACCCTCTACTTGCATTGTAAAGCATTTTACTTTGTGATTACTTCCAATCAAAGTCAGAGAAGTTATTTGCAAAGTAATCACTAGCTTGATTACGGGTGACAAAACCCAGCCCATATCTTGCCAAGAACATTATGGCGAAAAAAATGTGATCTGGGCAAATCTGGTTTGGTTTTTTTTTCTTTCTTTTGTCTTTTTTTTTTTAAATCTCTGAGAAGCATAGAAACAAAAAGAGAAGGAAGGCATCAATACCCAGTTCTCAGTGTGAGCTAGAGCAATCTAGATGACAAACCTGAGTCCTGACTGCAGCTGCTCTCAGGCACTTTTACTAACCCAGAGGCTCCAAAGAGTGTCTCTTCCCCTCTCCCACTCTATTACATGGTTATGGGATAGGTAAAGGGTTCAGGTCACCACACTCGCACGCACACACACACACACACACACACTCTTACTGGGACTGCCACAGCTGTTAGACTGCAACCTGTTTGACTCAATGCAATAAAGCCACTCTTTTTCCTAACTCTGTGTCCCTTGCATCAAATGCTCCTCCTCTACCCTTGTATCACCATAGATACTACCTTAACACCTGAGGCATCTTCTGCAGCCCATTTCCACATGCTCCTCAGTGCTTGTTCACAGAGCATAAAAAAGCTTCAGTAAAACAGAAAAATGAAATTTAAAGTCCTAATAAAAGTTTATTTCATTATCAGTAGCAATAACTGCTATATTTTCAGCTGCCCAGTAAGTTACAGACTTCCTTACTCATTGACTCATAAAATAGACCAACTCCTTTGAGTTCAGGAGCAGTAAGTCATAAACTATAGAGCTCCTCATCACTGCCAAGCTATGTAACTTAAATTCTGCTCTCTTCATTCAAAGCAACTTTCTCATTACCTGCTTCTGACATTTTTTCACCTCAGTTCTTATAGGCTTTGTTCCTGTTCCATTAATTCCAGCCAGTAGTCCTCTTTCTAGACTACCTCTTGCTTTTCTACACACCATATTCACTCTACATATATGCTCTGATGACAGGGGCTGAAAACATTATGTGTACAGGTATCATCAAAAATACTTTGTATTTGTTGAAGCTTTCCTTTTCTAGCTAAGCATCAACTGAAACAGGAAAATATGGGCTTCTAATATTTTAGTCCTCCCTGACAGATAAAAAAGTCTTGAAGGACTACAAAGAAGGGCACGGAAGGAGAAGGAAAAAGAGGAGCACTGACTTCGGGTTGAAGGAAGAGCAATTCAAGTCTCTGTTGGATGGACTGTTCTTCCAGAAGTTGTGCATGCATAACTGGAAAATATCAGAAGGAATATAACACTACAGGTTACAAATAGCAAAGCTTGATAAGTTGAGAAAGCAAAATTTTCCTTATTATATCTATTTAAATTACTGTATAAACATTAGAGAAAAAGGAGGTAGTACGGAGGTGGGGGAAATAACAACCGGCTAATAAGCAGTAGGAGAAAGCTCTTGAGTGTAATATTCAGTTCCCCTCACCAGCACATTGAAGGGATATGAAAGCTCCCAATCTATTTTTCTCCATTGCTATCCATCTACTTTTATGACCCTGCCAAAGTCAAAAAATCACTCCAATTTTTTTAAAATTACACTTATTGATTTCTCTCTTTTTCCTGTCCTTGTAGGAGAAATATGACTTACAAAGGGTTTCTCTGGTTCGTTTGGGCTTTGTTATTTTTGAAAGAAGACCTCTCATCCTCCCCTCCCATTCATTCCTCTCTGTATTCCAGAGACCTGCATTGAAACTAGGAAAGAAGAGACACTGAGAGCCCTGGTCTTTCTAAGGTCAGCCACTGCAGTAAAGAACACCCTCTGTGGTTTCTTTACTCTACTGGAAAAAGGGCACACACAAAGCTCACATGCTCTTTGCAGAGACAGTGCACACAACTGAATGCCCTCAGACACATCAGATGAAATAGGAATCACATTATCAGCCCAAGGAAAGAAGGGTCATTTGGGAATGAAATAAACGCAAACCTCTGTATCAGAACAAACAAATTAGATCACCTTGTACTACTAAGCTCACCAACTAACTACAGCTCTCTCTAGTTATTGATGAGAACTCCTGGTCCCATGGGAAAAGCTATTTGGCCTTCTCATGGCTCATCTAAGAGACACAGCATTTACAAATATTGATTCACACCCTCTGCTTAGTGGAAATGTTGTTCACAGATGATAAACCCAAAGAAAAGCTGGCTGCTGTGCATAATCAGAATTCATTTTGGTAGGATTTCTCTTTTCCACTTTCCCAGTTTATTTAATACATCTTGATTTCAAACTATTTTTGACAAGTCATTTTTCTTCAATCAAAGGGCAAATGCTTTTTCAAGAATGTCACTCAACTAAATTATCCCTCATTTTACAGTTTTCTGACAAGCCAGAGAAAGAAAATATACAGCTGAATTAACTTAGACTGTCTTACAGAGGTCTACCACAACAGCAGTGTACTGAATCTTGAAAACCACCAAAGGCTGTGGTCCTCAGCACTAGTATTAGTTTTTGCAAGAATTATCTATAGTACAGGACGATACTGGGACCAGAACTTAACTTCTGTTGAATCTACATAAAGCTGGAAGGACTCTAATACCATCAGAGAAATTATTTTGTATTTACAATGGTACTACTGAAATAAAAACAGCAAAGCTAAGAAACCCCCCTTTTAAAAAAAAAAAAAAAGAATAATTGGACGAATCTGAGAACACCTAGATAGCCAACCTAATGTTTCATGTTTTTGTTGAACTGTTCTGAACATTAAATAGCAAGAATGTCTAATTTCTCAAACTCAAGCTCTCCTGTCACTGGAAAACCACCAGCAGCCCAGATTTCTTTCTAGCTTGGCTGATGATTACTGATCTTGACACTTGTTGGTACGCTGTGTCATGTAACTCAGGGATGATAAGTTGTTTAGTGACAGACTCTGAGGGTAAAATGAGATCTGACATTGCAGCCTACCTGTTTGTGCTTCAAAGTAGAATTAATAAACGGGATCTCTCTGTTAACCTGCAGGATTACTGAGAAGAGGCTTGAATCAAAACACCCTCACAAGCACTCCAAAGTATCTGCCACACTCCAGCTGAAAGGAAAACAGCAAAGTGTCTTTGCTCAGCACTGTTCAAGAACTTAAAGATATTACCTGATTGCTGTAAATTATGCATTTGATTGAAGTGTGGAACAACACTGCTTGGTTCCAAGCCACCCAGTTAGGAAGGAAATAAATTTATTCTCCAGAAAAGAAGGAACTGAAGGTCACAACCGCTTCCTGCAAGATCCAACTATGCTACTGTAGACAGGAATAGCTATCATGTTTGCTGAAGGCAAAAATATCTACAGATCTGCCAGCTGAGACCTTCAACACTTCCTAATTTGTTCAGACAAAATCACTTATGCTATCCTGAGCCATGCTTTGAGTCGACCCGCATGATTTTACCTGAATTAGCCAACTAGAGAGCACTTTCAGCACCTGCTCTAGAGGAAATCGATAGAGTGGTGGTTAAGCTCCAAAATGGATCCTGTTTCCTTAGCCTGAGAGGATCTGGAGAGGAGGAATCTTGGGTTCCACCTGATGCGGCTGTGGGAAATCAGTCGTGTGTACCAGTGCTGCGTCCTGCCCCCATCCTACGTTGGGCTTGTTTTCCACTGAGGTTAAGGAAGCCCCGGAGTGGGTTTTTTACAGTGTTACTTGACCACAGAAATACTAGGAGCAATGAAGCATAGCTGAGGTCAGAAACTTCTTCCACAGACACAGCTGGATTCAGAAAATGATGTCTATGAAGGGCCTGGAGACAAAAGCCAAGAGCCTGTAGCCCAGTCTGAGAGAATGCTGTCAGGCCAACAGGTAGAGGTTTTTTCTGGGGCACAGCTTTTTTGTAACAAAAATGGCCTTTGCAAAGAAAAGGTTGACATGAACTGAACCATGGTCAAAGAAATTCTGTCCAGCTACTGACTGATAACACTGATTATAGGTGCGGAGAGTCTGGCCTTCTCAGTCTCTAGCAGTAAAAAATTTTCCTTATCTCAGTAATATTTATGTTGACACCACATTTTTGAGGAGAGGGATTTGGGGACTGGAGTGATCAAAACACATGTGAACGAAAAAATGTATATCCTTGTAGTGCCCTGGGTTTTGGCAATACAAAACAATTGTTTATCCCCATCATTTACATAACAAAGGCACCACGCCCATGGGGAAGGTTTCCAATGCACTGGAGGCACAGCAGATTCATCCAGCCAGACCGGGAGGCAGAGGGAAGAAGGCATTTGTACTACAAAGCTTTCTATAGTACAAGACAGGGTAGATAATGTAGTAGTAAGTGCTTAGTTTCTTAAAATCAAAAATAAAAGGGATGCCAGGAAAAAGCATAAACTTTACAAAATCAAAATGAGGTTCTGGAAATCTTAAAGTGCACCTGTGATTAGCAAGCCCTAGTAATAGCTCACTTTTAAAGACCACTAAAACGTTCCCTGAAGGGCATCAATTTATCTGCACTGAAACATTTCTCTACAGCTATAGAAACCCAGTATCATGTATAAGATGGAGAAATCTTAAGCAAATCATGTACCTGCCATTAAGTTGACAATTCTCATTTTACTGCCTCAGAGGAAAACAGGTCACAGAAAAAAAAAAAAAAAAAACAAAAAAAAAAACCAGCATCAACAATGAAAAATAAATGAGATTTATAACCTGCATCCAGTTTTACTAATCTACCCTTCCACGGCTGTAAAGTTGCAGCCTATTGTATCTGGGAACACCATGTGGTGTCTCCAAAATGTGGTAGACCTCATGAGCTGTGTGTTTACTCCCATATACTAGATGCCACACATGGTCTTGTTAACACCTGCTTCTATAAAAGCACTTCTAAGTACAAGACAAGATGCTATTTTCTCTTTTTTTTTTTTTCCTTTATGAATACCAGGTTGGATAAAAATGCGTTTTAGTGTTGCTAAAGAGTCTAGGACAGGATAAGCTGGCTTACCTAAACTTCATGAGTTAACTGAATTAACTGATAATTGTGGAGGGAGGGTAAAACTTTTCTTTTTAAACTTTTGGCAAAAAGCAAGCACACGTGCACCCAAATTTTTTTCTCACACATACACACATGGTTCCTATTTATGTATTTATTACCATCTATTCCAAAGCCGCAAAAACTCCAGGAAATGCCCTGTATTGTCATGCTGCCACGTAAGGCTGAAAGCTTGAAGCAAATCACCAGGCAGAGTAAATCACAAGAGAGGTCCAGCCATGGATCAGCACTGCTGAGCTTGGGCAACAGGGCTGATGCTCTGCAGGCCTGCTTGTGCCTACTGAAGACTCCCATTGTTTTCTTTTCTAAAATTTGCATGCATATTTCAAACAGAGAAGAAAAAAAAAAAAAAGTGCTAACAGAGTTTAGCTGAAAAATGACCTTGTCCAATCCCCCTTTTAGCTCTTGAGGTGATATGGTGTTAATTTGCCATGTGCAGCAGGGAGCCATCACACTCGGTCACACAGGTGGAATCTTTTTTCAGGCTGAAAAAATGAATTTGGGTCATTCTGAGGAGTAAATATTTAATGACAAATAACATACGCAGAAAAGACCCACACCACAGACTCAGCCAAGCAGATTTTGAATTTTACATGTTAAAATTGAAAACAATGTCTTCTGTTCTATTTTTGGTTTTGACATAGTGAAACTGGTGACCTGAAACTCAACTTGTTTTTTTCCCACTTCAATTCTGACCTGTTCTATGCTCCTGATACACCCACAAATAGCATTGGGACCAAAGACTCACAAGAAGTGAGGAGACCAAGGAGGAGGAATCAAGTACCATTCATGTAGCTGCAGCAGTACTGAGCTGACAAAAGTCACTTTCAAGACCTTTCATGACCCAGTTTCATCCCCATCTCTGACAGCTTCTGACAGCCTAGATTTGGGGGCAGGACTGTGAGTGCGATGCCAAGACCCTCAGAGGCTTATTTTGGACAGCGGAACCCTCAAGCAGCCTTTACAACATAGCAATGAAACACAAAATGTTCACCCTTTTAAAATAACTGGCAATTTGCTGTTTCCTGCCACGAGTCAGATCTCACCTCAGAATCAGATCAGTGCAGCAGGAGCTGCAGCACACCCTTCTGCAGAAGGGCAAAAACGCAGAGCGAGGTGCTACCTACCACAGGGCTTGCTCTCCACTCCCCACATCCCCCACTGAAAGCTCTGTTAAAGCTCATCTGACACAAGGGATTTGTACTTACCTAGTGTATCATGAATTGCCTATAGGCTTTTTATTCTTCATGGGACTGTACCTGAAATACATATAAGTAACAAATATTTAGCCACAATGTGCAGTCTTATTTACTTCTCTCCAACAGTTTCAAAACCATAGAATTTCAGCCTGGAGGTAAGCTTCTGTGTATAGCTGGATTTCTTACTATGTGTCGTGTTAACATACCTCAGTGCTGTTGCTTCAATCAGGATAATGATTAAATTAGTAACATAAATGAAATAATAATATTATTCTGCATTCAAGGGTTGATGACGCTAAAGCCAATGGCAACTGAACTTCGATCTCTCTTTCCACTTAATTTTGCTGCTTTTGCCTACTAAATTAGTCTAAAGACATCCTGAAAAATGACACAGTTTCTTGAAATGTATCTGAATAGTTCTCACTTGTGACTCTCAGAAATAGCATTAGCACATGTTCTCTTCATAAGTTCACAGCTTATGATAATAAGAAAAATAAAATCATAAGAGCATATGAGAGATACTGAAAAAATGAAGCAAAAGCAGAAAAATCAGCTTCCCATTTGCAGAAAATAAATAATGAAGAAAAAAAGACAAACTTATAAAAGCCACTGCCTACATACTTCTGATATACCACCTGCTCTTACAAAAACTTTTAGATGTCTCCATCTTCTACAGGGTCTTACTCTCCAACCTAACTTCTTCTCTTCTTTGAACTATGTATTCCCTGAGATGCCAAATACTCATCTGTAAAGCATTGCATGAATACTAATATAATATTAAATGGTTTCTACACCATTAATGGTGTCTACAAAAAGAGCAAGACAGTTCTCGGAGTCTTAATCAACCTCAAGAAAAAATACACAAAAGGACAAAGAATATACAATGGTATATTTTTGAGAGTCTTTTCTATTGTTCTGTAGCATTGTGTATTCCATTGTGTTGTGTGTTGTTTTCCTTGTAACATCATACCTACATCCCATCTCACAGACTTCAGCTGAAATGGCAAGAAAAGAGATCTCTCACAATGTAAAGAATTCACAGGTATACTGCGTTTGTGTGGTGGGGTTTTGGCAGTGGGGTGGGGGGTACTACAGGGGTGGCTCCTGTGAGAAGCTGGTAGAAGCTTCATTGGGTCCAAGTTGGAAGCACCTCTGGCCAAGGCTGAGCCAGTCAGCGATGGTGCTGGTGCCTCTGTGAGAACATATTTAAGAGGGGAAAAAAGAAAACCTGCAGTGGATAGAGGAGTGGGATGTGAGAGGAACAACCACACAGACACCAAGGTCAGTGAAGAAAGAAGGGGGGGGAGGTTTGTCAGAGCAGAGATTCCCCTGCAGACCATGGTGAGGCAGCTGTGCCCCTGCAGCCATGAAGGTTAATGATGGAGCAGAGATACACCTGCAGCCCGGCGAGGACCCCATGACAGAGCAGGTGGATGTGCCCAAAGGAAGCTGTGACTTCATAAGAAATACACGCTGGAGCAGTCTGCTCCTGAAGGACTGCACCCCGTGGAAGGGACCCGTGCTGGAGCAACTTGTGAAGAACTGCAGCCCAGGGGAAGGACTCATGTTGGAGAAGTTTGTGGAGGATTGTCTCCCATAGGAGGGACCCCACACTGGAGCAGGGGAGGAGTGTGAGGAGCCCTCCCCTGAGGAGGAAGGAGCAGCAGAAACAACGTGTGATGGACTGACCGCAACCCCCATTCCCTGTCCCTCTGTGCCGCTGGAGAGGGGAGGAGGTAGAGAAAATAAAGAGTAAAGTTAAGCCTGGGAAGAAGGGAGGGGTGGGGGAAAGGTGTTTTTAAGATCTGGTTTTATTTCTCCTTATCCTACTCTGACTTGATTGTTAAAAAATTAAATTTATTTTTTTCCCAAGTTGTCTGTTTTGTCAGTGACCATAGTTGGTAAGTGATCCCTCCCTGTCCTTGTTTCAATCCAGCAGGTTTTTTTTGTCTTTCAATTCTCACCATCCCACTGGGGGAGCAGATGAGTGAGTGAGCCGCTACATGGTCTGTGTTGCTGTCTGGGCCTAAACCATGACAACAGGAAACACACTGAACCAAAAAAGCAAATGATTTGGACTTTGGATATTTATCCTGATATGAACTTGTTTAAAAACTTTTTGGTATTTTCTCACTCAAGGCACCAGTTTAGAACAGGATTTTCTTATATTCTCGATTTGCTTCCAGTTCCAGATAACAGAAAGGGCTGTTTTCTTCTACATGCTCTTTAATACATGGCTTCTTTATCAAATATATGGAAAACCTTTGTTAATCTCAAGTGTTCTTACAAATTTGTATTGTAAAGATGCATGGCGAGGAAATAAAGGAAGGCTGAGTGCAGGGAGCCCAAGTAATCCCAGCATCCCCTGTCGGCCTGAGGATGTTTCTCCAATCTCTCTACTTGCTCTAACACAACCATGTGAACAGGAAAAATATGAAGCTCCAGTTCACTGAGGTCCTGCCTCACACAAGAGGTTCAAATGCTGATTCTCTCTGAGAATCATACTTGACTGCGTTAGCATAATGATGGCAGACTTCTGTCAAAATTCCCCATGGCAGAGCTGTGTGACACAACACCTTTCCTGCAGACTGAGTGTAGGAGATTAAGATATATTATTATGTCAACTTTCTAAATTTTATAGCTAGGTAATTTTCACAGATAAACTACTTTTCTGCCTTCCCGCTCCACATCAGCCTTTTCATAACCTCTTTCAATGCTGATTATCAGTGGTTGTAGTTGAAGCATGGGTAGAACAGAAAACTAGTCAAGCTGGCAGCCTGTAAATCCTTGTGTGGATATCAGGTTCAATGACCCTTACATTATTTACTTCACTTACACGTGGTAATGGTCTTAAAGGCACTATGCAAACTGATCAATGAACCAAACAAAAGGTTGTCTTTAGCCAGCTGCTGCAGTGGCATATAATAGCACAGAGCAACTGAGTGCAATACCTTCAGACAGAAGTGACTAAGAGCCCGTCCGTCCAAATGACAGCACACGGAGATTTTACTTCACTGACATGTGGCAGCAACAGTCAGCCTAATTGCAAAGTGTTCTGCTTCTCACATGGCCTCTCCTGGGACCATTTACAAGCAAGCCTAAGGCTGTATCATCAGCTGTACAGTGTCCCACCAGCAGAGCTGTAGTCTTGCTTAGTTCTCTACTCTCTCTGGCAAAACTTAAGTCCTTACTAATGTGCCAGAGATTCAAGCTGTTAAGTGCAGCGTGGCAGCAACCTATTCAAAAGCAGACTATGCATAAACTTTCTAGACTTGGAAAAATAATAGTTTTGGCTACTATTCTCTCTGATAACATCTCTCTCCAGGGAACACCCTAACCATGGAATCAGCAGCAGTAGAGGAAGTGGGCTTAGCAAATGGAAGAGTCTTCACTGCTCAGGCTAGTACAGCTGATGCCATATCCAATGTAAGCAAAATAGATCAGCTGTGCCCGACAGACTCATGTCCTTTGGTCAGCAGTTGCTTTGTCTAGTGTCTTGAACTGGCTCTGAGAAGGATTTTATGTTCCAAGAATAAAATCTTGACACAGATTAAATCCAATTTCCCAGAAGTGCTGATACTTAGCTGTACTGTACATGCAGCCTGGAACTGATGTTAGCCAAGCAGGCAGGTGACCTTTCTACTAATAATTGTCTTTGAATAAAATTAAAACCTCAGCTCTAAATTGGCTCAAATTTTTAAAAGTCACTTTCATACTTGGTTGACAGTTCTAGTGGGGGCCTAACACTTCTATCCACTGGTTAAGTAAAATATAGCCAGTTGCAATTCTGTCTCTCCAGTGAGATGGGACCAACTGATTCTGTCTCTCCAGCAAAACGGGGCCAAGTCTTTAGATGAGGGAGGAGTTCATACCCTTTGGTTTATTCTGTCTTGTCTCTCAGGTGACAGTGGCAGCCAGGGGACCAGCAGTGACACCTTCTCCTGCCCTCTAGTAGTTCAAAAAGAACCGAAAAATGAGCACTAGTGACCTGCACTGCATTTGAACCAGAATCCTATGCTGTACGAAGAGTCTCCACAGCTGCCAAGTAGTTCCTTGCCCTACTTACAGATAAAAACCAATCTTTCCTCTACACAAACTTGAAAGTTTATCCAAGTTGTACATCGTCCTGATTTTTTTCTCACATGTTCACTATAAAGACAGATGAATGGAAACTTTAAAAGGTACAGAAACACAGGTTCAAAGCATACCGTATGGGCAGAAGTGCAGCATTACTACATGAACCACCTACAGCAGTCTCCTCCCACTAACAAATACTCCGTCTTTTGTAAAGAAAAAGAAGGAAAATAAACAAGCACAGGCATATTACAGACAGATTTAATCACCAAGAACTCCTCTTGTCAAGCAGCTTTGTAAGAGAAATTGCTTTGTTTCCTCAGCTGTCTTCAAATCAGATGTGTGAGGGGATTTCAATTCAGAAAGGTGCTGATCAGTCTCACTGTCCTCATAAAAAGTTTTGCCATTTCTTCATTCACCATCCTATAGTTCACAGGAAGTGACTGAAAACAAAATGACAAAGAAAGTCAAAGTGAGAACCGAAGAATAGCTCTGATTTTCAAAGCTGGTTCAAGGTCAGAACAGGCATAACCTAAGCTTTATCCAGAGAACACATCATCTCAGTACAAGAAGATGCCAAAGATGCTTTTGCAATTTTATCTCATGACTGCTTGGGATGTTGCTGAGACAAGGGAGAATACTTAATAAAATATGTGCTCTTATGGACAATTTGTCCTGGGCCCAGCTAAATAATAGGTGAGTGTGTTATTCTGAACAGTGACAAATATATCTCTTCAATAATAGCACTCTGTTGCTTTTCAGACTTCTGAATGATGGATTACTGGTGTGATCCCTATTGCAGAGAGGACTGATTAATCCACTTGCTGTGCTGCAAAGTACCCCAGTGAACCAGGCAGCACTGTACTGCTGAACATGCCGCACGCATCAACTGAGACAGCATACACTGTGCTGCCAGACATTCTCAGTGCTCACGGCACTCCAATGATATCCACCTCTGTAGCAATAGCTGGATTCTGTGTCAACAGGATTTCTCTGTTATCACTCATATATGCTGCAACAGCACTCATAACATATTTCACCCTCAGAAGCAAGAACTCCCAGAAAAATGAAATACCATTTAAAATTTTAAAAAGCACACATTCAGAGAGAGATTCCTCCAGCACAATCCAGAGTAAGTCTCTTAACATGAAACAGTAGTAACAGATAAGGATCTGACCCATCCAATTTTAATTATTTAATATATGCATTCTTTAAAAAGAAATAATTGGTCTGTCAACTCCACCTGACTGCTTCATTACTGTTCATTCGTTTCCTGACAGTACCACAGAAATAGTTCAGGGTAGGGTTTTGCATAGAGAG
>NW_010133032.1:30050-37953 GCF_000699245.1 Pterocles gutturalis | reverse complement strand
GGAAAGAGGGAGGGAGTTATACGTAAAAGGGAGAGCGTAGCAGACAGCATAGAGAAGGCTGTAGGGGAAGCAGATCAGTGGGCCAGTCAGTACTGAGGTATGGGACCAAACACCAGGAAAGTAAACTGTACCTGGAGCAGTGAGGCATGGAAGGTGTTACAGTGTAGGCAGCTATTGAAGTAGCTTAATTTAAAGGGGACATTATGTACCAGGGAGAGAGAAATTTCATGTCCCCTGTATCCTCCGAGTGCAAAAAAGGCTCCTAACAAGCCAGTTCTCCACAGTAGGAGGAGACTATACTGATACATAGCCTCCAACCCAGTACTATCACATCGAGAGATCTCTGTGCCACTAGCAGAAGAAAGCCTCACAGGCAGTATTTTTCATCGAAAACAGCACTGAAAACTACCCACTAGGCAACTAATGAATCAGCCCTTATTTTCCTGCGTTTCTTATGCTACAGGTTATAAGACTCACTGATCATCTGAATCTCAGAGCAGCTTCTACATGGAGAAAGTAAAGACAGCCTAAAGCCATACCACCTACCTGCCTGTACCTAGCAGTGCCAATAATCTCTTACAGTCCTCCCACCCTGCTGGGAGGGAGCCCAGTGCTGTCCCCCTTCTCTTTTCAGAGAGCAGTAAGCACCAGAGGGTCAGTTAGAGGTATCAGGGTGAGAGGATGTTGGAGTTCAGCACTTCTGTTTCTCAGCTTGTTTGCAGGATGAAGGCTCCTGCTGACCCCCAGTCCAGCCTCCACTACTGCTGTGTGTTCAGAGGACAGCTGGGGAGTGACAGAACAGGTGAATGATAAACCAGATGCTCACACTAACCAGCTCCTGTTCTCTGCCTTCTAGCAGAAAGGTATTTAACTCTGTCCTTTGTTCTACATGGGCAGCAGATTCATATATTTTTAAAAATTAAAAAATAACTTTAAAATTATTTTTCAGTCCCTATGACCACATCACGACAGTACAATGAATTGCAATCGCTTCTGGCATTAAGCAGTGCTGCAACAACTTTGCCTTATACCCAACTGCCATCAACTTCATTGAATTAAACTCTGTATATAGCACAAGAGTAATGTAGACTTTCAAACTCCCATTCAAGTGCAAACTTCAGTCATCTTCTCTGGATGTTTACCAAGTTTACATATATATATGCAAATCAAACTGTCATAACAATAGATGTCAAAATAAACAGCAGAAATACAGTTGATCCTACAACTACAGTAAAACTTTGTTTCTCTCTTCATAAGTGCTGACTACAACAGTAACAAATACGAATGATCACTGTATCAGGTCTTGGTTCAGTAATAGCACTTCTTAGCATCATGAAGAGTTTAAAAAATGGATTACTTATTCAATTGTGTCTGATTATGAGACTAATATAACTGTTTCACTGACTAATAAGCATACTAGTGGGAATTTTCTTGGTCCAGAGAATTCAGCGACTAATAACCCAAAGCCACGTTTTGGCAGAAGCACCGTACAGATGTTTTATATAAAAGTCAACAGACTAGCCAGTTTGAGAAATCCAAGCTGAAATCCAAGTATTTCAAGTTGATAACAACTGCTCCAATACCACATGATAACACATGGTTATTATATATCATTACCGCACAGTGTTATCATACGTACCGTCTACATTCTTTCTGGCAAGAACCAAATCATAATAAGTGACTACCAAATTACTAGGATGAATAAGCCCATGGTTTTCTCAGACAGAGAAGGCAATGGAAAGTCTCACACCTAAAATACTGTTCTTAACAAATAACCAGTTTCATTGTAGCATTTTGGACCTTTGTTGCTCGCTACCTTAACTGCCCATTTAAATTGCATTTTCAGCTTTCAGCAGAGCTGTGTGAAGAAACATTTGTGTGTCTCATATGGTCCCTCCTCCTTCTCCACAAATTATAATTTTCCCACAATAACACAAGGAACTAGCTTTCTGTTAATTGCACAGTAAAAGAGAGTGCCTCGGGGCTTTATTAAGAAAGATTTCTGAGAGACTGAACCATGTGTGACCTAAATTGGCTTCATAAGTGGTTTCTGGAGGGCACAGAGCAGTGTTCACAAGCATAATCGCCTTTCACCTTGACGTTAATTATATGCTTTACCATTCAAAATAAGTCATAGCCATGAGCTGAAGCATTTGTAAATAAACACATCAGGAAAGTAGGATACTACAAAATGAACGAAAACAGTCAATTCAGCACTATTTAAAATTCCTTTTATTTTACCCTCAATCTCTAGTGTGGCCTGAGCAGAAAACAACTATTGGTTTCTAAAAGGAAGGCAGTAAATCTTCACCTCTCTAGGTTGTTTTGTTTAAAAATAGGACACAATAGGAGGAAATAGGAGGAAAAAATGCACAGCCCTTTTCCTCCAAATATGAAAATAAAAGGGCCTTGCTGGTTAATAGCAACTCAAAGAGCTCTGAGTGCCTAAGGGTCTCATAAAGTACATTTCTCCTAAAAAAAATAGTTTTCCTTAACCTATCATTTCTGCATTTCATTTTCTTTTTTTCTTCCCCTTTCTGACTCAAGGATATTTATATGAAAACAGGATCTTTATTTCTGGCATGTACTCTACTCCACCAAACTCAACATACCCCATTTTTCTTTTTTTCTGATGGGGTTTGTTATATACTGCATAAGTGGAGACGTCAAGAACCTAACAAAAATCACCATGATTCAGAAAGCAAAGCCTCTGACCCAAAGAGATGGCTTCCAGGATTTACTGATTGCCAGCAACAAATAACAATGAGTTTGGAAAGGCAGATTCCAGAGCTGGCCAACTTCAAAGCACTGGCTCAGCTGAGACCAAAGTACTAGACTTTACAAGCAGGTTTTTGGGACATTTAAGAAAGACCATAAAGAAGATGCAGATCCAGAAGAAAAGGACCCTTTTGTTTGTTTGTTTTACACTGGCATCTGCCAGTCTGTTGCCAGTCCTTTGAAGACAGGATAAAAAGATATAGCTCAGGTTTCTTCCTGTCACTGCAAGCTTTGAAACCATCCTGATAGCTTCTTACTAGGTAGCCTGTCTCAGCCCCTCAGCAGCCCCACTGGGGCATTGCCTCTGAATCCTGGCTGTGCTTTCTTATCCTAAGTCACCTCCTACTTCAAACTCCAAAATTCAGTATGAACAATTCCCTGTTTCTCATGTGATCAAGATCTCCAATCCACTCTTTTCTGTCCACCATTTTGTTTGCCTGATACCTAAATGCTAAACAAGTCCTCAATTTTCCTCTGTAAATCTGCACAAAACCAAACTAAAATACAAAAAATAATTTATTTAGCTTCAGAAAAGCTAATTTATGACAGATTTATGGAAGATATATCCACTGAAAGGTTTGGTGCCTGGGAGAGTATTTTGGGGAAGTTTATTTTGTCTTTATGCTTTTTTCTAAACAACTGCTGATGGATCCTGTTAAACCAGACTGTTGAGACAGGTGATCCTTTGATCTGAGCCAGTAGGGTTGTTGTTATGTGGTGTCTGTACAATACCACCATTCTCTTTTAGCTCTTTTATGTTTGTTTACAGAAGTGAAGACTAAGCTTCTTGCAGAAAAATTTTGTTGATATCTGACATACCCCATAAACTAAGTAATACTCCATAAGCCTGCAACACCACCCCATTGGGTCATACTGGATATTAGTTACAAGTATAATAGATTACATTAATACGAGGAGTAATACTCTGAAGGACTTTCTTTAAGATTACAATAACAATGTTTAGATAAAGGATTTCTCGCCTCTTTCAGGATATTAATTGCAGACAGAAAAGAATGATGATGGCATTTGACTAAGCACACAATAGAATTAAAAAATAAGGAAAATTATTAAGATTCTCTTAAGTCTTTTTTTTTCACAGATAAAATTCAATTTTTCCTTTATAGGCTACAGTTTAAGTCAAACCTCCAGAAAGGCATTCTCAGTTTTCAGTTCTCTGCCCAAAATAGTCCTCATCTAAAAACCTCTGTGAAATTCTTAGAGATTTCAGCACACTTCCTATCTCCTTTGTAGCATTTCAAGTTACAAACACTGCTTGAAAACATATTTAGTATTAAAATCTGTTAATGCTGAGAATGTCCCTGAACATTTCCCGATGATTGAAGGAAGATGTAGGAATCTCCATTACAGATTATTAACAAAGTTGTTGCATTCCACTCTTATTTCCTTTCAAATTACACTGATTTCTACTTCCTTTCTTAGGAAAAAGAGGGAACGCCAATACCTAGTTGATCACTTTTCTGGCACTTTGGATAACTATTATATGCCCCATTATTATCATTCTTTCTGTATATGTAATTTTGCTATGCCTCTATGCCTCTCTATTTTGAAAATGTTAAATAACAGCTGAGGAGTCTTACATGCAGCAGTTGATTCAAATGCATTATTATGTTCAGGTGGCACTATCATACCTTTAGGCATTGCTCTGATTGCTCTGGCAGTCAACCTTTTCCAGGTCTTGCCATAAAAATGGATAACTTATAAGCAAGTGGTAACTTACAGCAAGCAGTAAACATTTCAGAGATGACTCTAAGCATCTCTCCTAATGTTATGCTTTAGGTATATAAATCAACAACCACCACCAATAATAAAGATTCAAGGTATCAGGTCTCTACAACAGTGATGCAATTTATTAAACTGCTCACTGTAACTTGCAAAATAAGCAAAGACAAGATGAAATAAATAAGCTTAAAAATGTCATAACGAGGAGTACAGCTGAAAGGGCTAAATTGCTTATGGTAATGTACTGAGACAAAATGATCAGACAGCATTAATAAGTCACAGGGAGACAGACCTTAATCTCTTTGTAGAGTTGCACCGTCATTAACTATTGCATATCACATGTAGAGTTGCACCGTCATTAACTATTGGATATCACATTCTTAAGGTATCTTAAGAGGTACCTTATATTGAAATGTTTTTTAAGAAACCTTTATTATGAAAGTGTTTTACAGAAACAAATATATACATGTAATCAAGCATTAGTCGAACAAATACATACTGACCAACCTGGAACTGAAAAAGAAGGAAGGTAATAAATTACTTGGAAAATGCTTAAATATCTACATGAGAGAGATCTGAAGTGGGTAAGAACGTATGTGTGGAAGTAACAAAGAACAGCTGTAACTGCCTAGGTCCTGCAGTGACAAGGGGCATCTGAAGATGAGATATTAGTGATTCCTCAGTATTTACTACTATTAACTGTAGTAAATTATTTAACACATTTCCAGTTAGCTACACATACTCATTGCATACATGAGTTATGACGGCAGTAAATTATTTCAGTAGTCATTCTTATGAGTTACTTTACTCCAAAGAATAAGAAATCATAAACAAATCAATATTTTCACTATGGTTGGCTGAAATACAGAAAAAAAAAAACCCTATAATTACATCCACCAGCTTATCCAGTCATTAAATAGCATCTAGATTAATACAAGTACTATGAAAACTATGTCATGGAAAGTAGCAATAGAAACCAATCCCAAACTGGTACAAGAACAACCTTTTAATTTCTTTCCTTTGTTCTCTTCAAGCTTGAGGCTCCAAAAACAAAGTGTAGGTCACAGCATTAATGAAACATGCCAGCAACATTTGTTATTGATTTAGTTTCAAGGATTTAGTAGCACATCTAATATTATTCACAAATTATTATATGTCTTTTTCCATTTCGATGCTGTTAAATTAACTGGGAGCCTTTCTCCATACCTTGGGCCTGAAGGGGATGCACAGACTTGCCAATAAAGGAATTAAAGTAAAAGCAGTACCAATAATGAAAGGGTTTATGTGGCAAATACATTAAATATATAAAAAGCTAAATGAGCTAACATCAGGTACAAGTATAGTTTAGTACGCTGAGTTTGGCAAAATGAGAGCTATCTCCAAGAATGAGGAGCCAGAATTGTCTCTGTTCGTCTTCCCAGTTGACAGAAAATCCAGCTCTGTGGGAAAATAAAAGTTTACTTCCCATGGGCCATTTGGTCCCAGTTCACCAGCTAAGAACATCGGCTTGTCTACAAATCAGAATGGCATTTCCTGCTACAGGGGTGCAAGTTCCACTAAGGCTACATCAGTTTGGGGAAATCATCAAAGGGGTAATCACCTTGGGAAAATTATCCCAGGCTACTGGGACAGTCATGTACTTGTTGGTATCACTCGAGCAAAAGCCTTATTGTATCACTAACTATACTAGTGCTTCCGATCTTACTGAAACATAAAAGACAACCAACATTGCTCATTTACAGTATATACAGGTAGTATTTCTAATGTTACAAAATATTGTAAAAGACAAAATCTAATTACTCCTTTCACACAGACCATTAAAAACATGTTGGATGCTTTCACTTGTAGCTATCACCCAGCTGACTGGGATTGAGACCAGTTGCCACGTATGAAGGAACTGCCACCTCCTATCACCGATTCAGAAATGTTTTCAAAATTTCTGATGAGCATTTCTGTTCTTCCTCTATTTGCAAGATAAAAAACCCATATAAATCTACTGATAACATCATAACTCCATCTTTATGAAGGAAAATGGAAAGAAAACTCAGTAAGCGTACTACGAATTAGCTGATTGTTCATCAACATTTGTGAGATAACAAGTAAGGACAGGGACAGAATTAAAATAAACAAACGCTGCTAAGAAAAGAGCCCTCACTATCATCCTTTTGATGATTCCATCCCCATTAAACTTTCACTATGTGTTCAGTTCAGTGCAACAGAAAGAGAATAGTATTGCTTTGTAGTTATTTACCAAGAGGTCAAATTTATCAAAATTTAAAGAACCTCAGCTCTGATTAAAACTTTCATACGTCCTACTTAAAACTTCAGCTCAATCATACCCGAAGCTGTCTACCAAAACATAAGGAGTTAATTTTGACAGGCCTTTAATTTAACAATTAAAGACCATAAATATCAATAAACACTATTTCACAGCATCTCAATTACATGAGTCACTGTTTAAAGGTGAGAAAAGCTAAATTAAAGCCAAAAGATGTGGAGCAATTAGATCCATACTTACCCAGAAAGTTGGTGGCAGGCCTTGGATGCGGAAGCCTGGTCTGATGTTGAACCATGAGGCCACAATCAAGCATAACACTGGGGAAGGCACTAGACTTGCACTACTTTTATCCCTGTGCTTAGTTCATGCCTCTCACGTCTTAGATAAGGAGACATGATAAACAGCACCAGGATGAAAAGCAGAACTCACTCACTTCTCAGAGGGATTTTCCTCAAGCACACATACCAAATCTCCTGAATACAGTTTTCAGAAGTTTCCTTGAGGTCTTCCATAGCTTTTTTCTCCTATCAGTGATACTATATGCTTGAGCAGCAGCAATGTTTGTGCCAGCACTTATGTGCATGGCAAGCAGCCGGTAATAAGCCATCATGGAATGAAGTTTGAAGTATACCAACTTATTTCAGTTTAATGGAGTACTTTCCACTGCCAGTGACTAGTTATTAATTATTTATTGAGTATCTTTTAAGGTCTGCTAAGGTCTCTTAAGGTTCTTCTACCGTCACAGTAACAGCTTCTTGTCTGAATAGTATGATCTAAAAGAGCCATGTATGCCAGACTGCAAAAATTCTAGATTTGTATTTTTGGATCAGACTGCAACTTTAAGTACAGTTGGTAAATGCCAACAACAGTGGGGTTGCCTAATCATTTCTCTAAAGTTTATTTTTCAGTATAAAAGCTTTGCCAAACTTCAAGCTGTTCCAAATAAAGTTCTCCCTAACAGGTGCCTGCCTCCAGCTGACTGGTTATTGTTTCATCTATAACAATTTACCTATTTCTAAGAATGAGGTTAAGAGAAAACCACCTGGGCCCTCATGCCCTTGACCCTCATCCCCAAACCATGCAGTCATTCTTGATACACTCCAGGTC
>NW_010133032.1:0-30019 GCF_000699245.1 Pterocles gutturalis | reverse complement strand
CCCTACACTTTGACCTTCCAGATCAAAAGGTGGTTTTAAGCAAGAAACTACCTACTAATACTAATATTCATCTATTTCATCCCTGAATGCCTTCAGAACTCTTGGCTGAATACCATCTAGGCCTGGACATCTTACTGGTATGTTTTATAAAATTTATAAATATCTTTACAATATACTGTATATTTATTAACAGCTATGCAATTTAGCATACAAATGATCTCCCCTTAAATCTGCTTAGATGTCACTCCAGCAGTGGAATTTCACTTTATTAAGTGGAAATTAGTTTACCAATGCAACTCCTGCCATAGGTGTTGTAGCTAATGAAAGTCTGCCTAGATTCAAAAAGCAATTGGACAGATTAATGGAAGAAAAATCTGTCAAAGAGATTAAATATAAAGACTTCCCTTCAGGCCCAGGAATACTTGGGAGTATCCTCTAGGGAAGCACCATCATGGGTTCTACCTGCTCATGCAGGGCTTTGGTATTCACCATTGACCACTACTGGCCATTCTTTTGTGGTTATGTAATAGAACAAGAAGAACAAAACCAAGTCAAAGAGAAGAAAGTTCCACCTTTTGCCTGATGAAATGTCAGACACTCAGAAATACCCATCAGTGAAAGACAAATCTCAGCATAGGAAAGAAACATTTATTTCTTTATTTCCTTTGTGTAGCAAAGAAATATCCCTCTATCAGCCTGCTCCATTAAATCAGCTCTGGTCTGACATGTAGTGAGTTACTGTGAGGCTGAGGGACAAGCGTCCTCTGCGTAGAAGCAACAGTTTTAGTTTAAATATTGGTGAACTCAGAAGATTCTCTGATGAATCAATGAGGTACAGAGACTGAACTTGCTATTCAGTCTTCTGGGGACCCTGAAGATGCAATGTAGATTGCACTGCTGTAGGCTGTGCTGCATTGCTGCACAAACAGAAGCAAGGCTGTCAGGCTGAAAACGCTCACCAGCACAAAATACACTTGCAGATTCAAGAAGAAAAATAAATATGAAGGATGGGAGAAGGGAACAATCCAGCACTGAAGCTAATTGCTAGGGATAAAGAATAGAGTTGTTTAGCATTTCAAAAGGGGCCTTTCTCCTTGTATACGTTCACAGTGTTCCAAATCCATCAACAAACCCAGAAATCCTCAAGCTACAGTAGCAGCTGGTCTGTTCCAAAGGAGATCACCCTGATGGACTGTAATATATGGAGCTGGTATGTCAGTGTGGGCTAATCTGAAGCTACAGGGGTGATCTGTCAGTTCTAACAAAGATAAATACAGCTTCTGCCTCACAGTGTTTTGTAATGCCAGGCGCTGGCCATTGGTTTCCCCAGCATGATGGATTTTATGGTCAGGTGTGGTGACATCTCATGACCTAAATAGCTTTCAGAGAATGGCTGATCTGTTTTGAATGATGATGGATTACGCTCCAGAACTCCCCGCGAAAAATTATGTCTCAGGCTTGCAAGTATTGCATGGATATGGATAAGCCCTAGTCAGCTCTTGGACTTTCACGTGGCAAGACTCCTTGTGGTTTTATTGCAGATGCCTGTCTGTACTTTTTCCACACCTTACAACTCCCTCCCCTGTTTCTCAAATATCTTACATAAACTGATAATCGCATCCTCCTCTGTACTTCCTTGCAGGGTTACATATGGAAATATGAGGAAGACACCAAGTCAGAAATATTGCTAAATGAAGGTACTAAGCAACACCTGATTTCAGCAAGAGATCGTGGGTTTTAGTTAGGCACATTGGCAGCAAGGACAAAGATATTAACAGCAGGGTTGATCACGATGTGGTTTGATCTAATCCAGACTCTAATGAGGCACAACCTATCCCCTCAGCAGAACATATCCAACTGAATAAACAGAAGATGTATTGTAAAATATTAGTTCTAAAGATTGTTCCTTAACAAGATTAAGTTTAATTACTTGATAAAAAAAATGTTGTATTCCATTTGTCAAAAAAATCCAATTCTGGTGTTATGCAACATTTTACTACACTAGAATTTCTGCAACATTTTATCATGTTAAAGTAATCTTTAGGAATGTAAAGGTAAGGAAGAAAGAAAATAATAAAACTCATCACCTATGACTGCAAAATTTCACAGAGCAAATCCAGCCCTTCCTTTCTTGCGGCAAGTCACTGTGGAGCTGCACTGCTGATGTGTCTCTCTGTCCTGGGTGTGCGTACACAGGCCTGCACAGAAAGGACCACCACTGTCACCGGGTATGTACTCACGCACCCCTGTGGAATAATCCTGTAAGCAGCAGCGTCAGGCAGAAAGAGCACAAGGCAGGAAGCTCTGAAGGTGACAGAGCCACCTCTACACAGAACCAGACCAAATCCAACAGATTCCTCTGGTTATGCTGCATGTGCACTGAAGCTAAATTTAGCCCAGTATGCTTTACTCTTTGCCTACCAAACTAATAAAAAAAAATTATTACCACAGAATATTGATACTGTATCATAGAAGAGGGCCATGTCTGTATTATCTAGAATGATAATCCTCAATTTACATCTCTAAATAAATTTGAGTTGTGGACTTTAATAAGGACTAATGATCTCAAACTTTCTTGCACTATAGGCTAATGCACACCAATATTTTCTCTTTTGACCAAGCAGTGCTGCTGCTTTCCTTCCTTTCCAGCATTTTCCACTCCTTTCTTCTCCAAGGATTTACATGTTGTGCCTTTCTCTTTGTGTTAGAAACATTTTATTTGGAAGACTTTTCTCTCTTTGAAGCTGGGTGTCATTTTTTAAATTTCAGGCAACACACTGAGAGGAGAGGGGGGTAGGGTAGCACCCATCACCACTGCCTAACTGAGCAGACAAACACCGCCAGTCTCAGAATAAATGAAAATCCAGAATATTCCCTTCCATCTGTTTGCTCTAGGGTTGGAAAGTCCTCTTTCAGTGTAATAGCCAAAGGGAGTTTAAATGCGGGAATGCATTTCCACTAAAGAAGTTGCTGTACCACAGGCAATGACCTCTTTTCTGTTTGAAATGTGTATTAATTACTGAAGTTCTTCAGAAAGCAAATGACTGCCTGTGGACACAAGTTTAATCCAGATGAATGTTGCACAAGCTTTTCACGCAGTTTTTTGGAGTGCCTGCCTCTGACCTACAGCACGCAAACTGCTCCAGTTCCTCCTCAGCCCCGCGTACTAGTCACATCTCACATCTGTATCCAGACCTTGCTGTTGTTCTAAAACTGAATATCTATTCAACACAGCTCACCTTGTGCCAGACTCTTCTCCCATAGTGCACCTAAACACTCAAACTGTGGTTTCTGCAGAGAAAGATCCATGCTAGCAAAGCCCTTTAGCAAACCAGCTTGAAACAGAGCTGAAATCCAATCCTACCATTCCCATTGAATGTTTGGATGTGAATGTTCTACAGGACTGGAAGTAAAGGCTCAAGATTAGTTGCTTTCTGTTGGATTAGTAACTCTGCAGGATGGAATTTTGTCACTTGAATCAGAAAGAAGATAGGGAGCACTGGAAGTCAACTTTTAATCTCAGTCAGTCATATACCAGCCCTCCCCTCTTCCCAAATAGTAATCACATATACAGTTCAAGCTGGGAATATCCAAATTCAGCCAAAGTCACACTTCAACTTCAGGCTATTCAACTGTACTCCAATCAAGCAGACGACTGCTGAAATGTAGAAAGTACCAGATCCATCAACATCAGAGGCATTTCACATGACATACAGACAAAATAAGCCCTAATTCAAATCTTCACCTGAGCAGCAGTTCCTGTGAGACAGCTCTCATTAGTAATTTACAGCTACTACAATATCAGACAGACTCGTTTCATCTTCATTTGTTTAAACAAATGCAGTGCTACCTATGAGTAAATGGTCTCACTGAGAGCTGAAGGTTATGATCCCTTGTTGTCTTTTCACCTTAACAACCAAAGCCTTCCTTGAATGCCTGCCCCTCTGTACACATTAAAACTGTGTTCAAAGGATTCTCAAATCAGGCCATGGGAGCATATATACACCTAGGGAATTTTTCACAGAAAACAAATACAGTAAACCAAGCTAGTAAGTTTATACCAAAGAGCTGAAGATAAGTGCTTGGTGTATGTTTCTTTCAGAACTTGACATTTAAAAACAGTTCCAGAAACTCTCAAGGATTTTTTTCTTTAAGGGATGGAGAGTATTTTGCAGTCAAATTCCTCTTTACTAGCTCATGAAAACTGCAAGGAAAAAAAAAAAACACAAAGCCATTTGCTTTTATTTGTTACAAGAAGAACTCTCACTGCAGGACATTTAATATATATTGGAATCCTGGCATGTCCTCTTATGTACATGAAGAATAAGGGAAATTTTTGGAAGGAGTTTCCTCCAACTTAACTAAAAAGAAAGGGAGAAAGGAATAAAAAAGTGAGAAAACACAAATTCATTGCTTACCTTTCTAAGACACTTAGAAAAAAAGAGTTTCCCAGTTGCCAGTATAAAAGTTATTATAGACACTCCAATGTGTCTGATAACAGGAGCAGAAGACCAGTCCTGCGTGCTTCAAAATGCATGTTACCAACATGAGCCTAAGAGAAATTTCCTCAAGCTATTACCATTGCAAGACCCGTGAGATTCAGTAAGTAGTTCTTATTTTATTGATAATGTTTGTCCCTGCCCAGAACTTAGGTGTATGGCTTTATTAATCTGAAATATTCAGTAAGTGGCTGTCATGCTCTAAGGTTTACTTAAACATGCTGATATCACCAGAGCTTTCTAACATTGTCTGTTTGTTAACAACATAGCAGCTTCTTTCACTTCAGCAAGAGATTTCTGTTGTACTTTAAAAATTCCATTGCATTAAAAAAGAAGCAGGCAGAAAGCTTGTAAGGATATTTGGAGAGTCTTTTAGCTCACTGCTGCTCAAACTCCCCAAATATAGTATTCATTCTGATTTTTGGACCACATACGGGGACATGGGAAAATAGAAGATGAGCTGAAGAAAGCAAAAATTAGCTTCAGAACTACAAGCAGATGTCTAATAGGAAATATGCCTTTCTGAAAGGGTAGTGGAAGTCCCATGGACGCTAAAAGCAAAGTTACTCAAAGATCAACTCAACTTATTTAATACTATTAGTAATTCGGGCCCAAAAAGTAAGTACTACCTATGTACTCAACATAACCACGACATGTTGATGTGACACGAACACTGAAGATCCAGACATGATTCTGGGAGGTTTTAGGTAAATACTGGCAACAAACAGGTAAGTACAAATGTCACTATGATCTGCAATGTGATGCGGTTGCTGTGCACACCCTCTGCTATTCCCACCTCAAAGAATGGTATCACAGAAGTAAGGGTTCAGGGAAGGGTAATAAGAATGGTCAAGAACTTTGAAAAGAGCACCCAAAGAGACACTGAAATAGCTTCAACTGTTTGCCTTAGAAAGGGGCTACAAAGGAAGGAACATGATAAAAGTATATCAAATAAGGAACCATACTAGTAAAGGGAGATGGAGAGTTTCTGTTCTCTGCTGCATAATAGTGTAACAGGGACATGTGCAATGAAAGTGTAAAAGGTGGAAATTTTAAACTAGCAACAGGAAATCATTTTTCATACGACTTGTAGACAGATGGCAGAATTTATTTCCGCTGGAGGCTGAAGATGTCAAGAACTTAACTTTGAAAGGAACTGGGTGTTTACAGGGCATAACCCTATGTTCTAAAACCATTGAAATGTATGCACTCATCAGGAGACATTTCTTTCTCACCAAAATACACCTTATCAAGCCCTAAACCTGCCTATCTGAAAAGAAAAACATCATGTTATCCTTGGGTGTCATTTTGTATTCGAGTGCCTGATACTCCAAGAGCTAGCTCCTGCCCCAGTTTAGCTAATCACGATAACCAGAAGGCAGCCTGAAACCAAACTTAAGCCAAGATAAGATTAAAATTAATCTACTTGGAAAATGCAAACATAGATTTTAAAAAATACAAGAGTTGCAGTAAGAGACTTACATTTGTATCTACCCACTCCTATATAAGCTCCAAATATTGACAACTACTAACAAATCATCCACTTACTGTAAGGTAAATCTGTACTTTTATGCCTGACCAAGCAACGTTGAAACTTGAGAATGAAGATTTTTCACACATTAAAGCATACACTGTGGCCCTTCACTTTGACATTTAGTTAGGTCTCATGAATTACTGCTAATACAAATCAGACTCTCTTCGCATTCTGGGAACAACAGAAGTGTTTCTGAGAAGGATGCTTGCTGAAGAATTATATTATTAAATCCAGGATTCACTGTGGCAGAAAAGTCATGAGGGTAGATGTGAATGACCAGCTGGGAGGTTAAACTGGGTTTTAGCAATGAGAGCTGCTGCTGGACACTGACGTACCTCTTGATCAAAGCATAAAGTGTCCAAAGGGATTTTTCATTTCAATGTTAAACTGAGAAAAAAGGGATAAAAAAAAATTGAGCAAGAGGTGGAAAAGGTATGTAAAGAGTACTAACAAGTGATATTTTGCTCTTTTGCTCAAGGGCTGTGGTGGGCAGGTGTGGCTTTGGAAGACACTTGACATGGTCGAAGGGGAGGAAAACCTGGAGAGCCAGACTGCCCTAGCCTTGTTTACTATCCACCTCAGATCTGCCCCCAGATCTGTTTCTCTAAGCCCCCATGGAAAGGATTCCTGGTGTCCGTGCTGCCTTGGAACCTCTCCACCGCTCAGTCAAGGCTAGTCTGGAACATGAGCGAGGATACCAGAATTAAACAATAAAAATAATATCTTGCCTGAACAATCTTCTCACTCAGAGAAACATTTTCTGCTTTCCTACATAGAAAAAACAATGGAAGGAAGACAGCCACGTCAAAGGTGGATACTTAACTGACAGGGCAGATATTTATCTGCTATACCTATGGGGAAAGGACAGACCCTGACCTTAAAGTCTGCTGGTGTTCCTCTTTGCTAGTATTTCCTGACCTCCCATCAATTACAGCTCAAATTAATTTTGCCTTCAAATTCCCTTCACAAACCACCTCCTTCTCTCTCCTTCCCCTCCACTGCCTTTCAAACCTGATAAACATGAGCATATCAGGCACAACATACTTCAGCAGAGAGCATGACTCCATCAAAGCTTAATAACTTCACTCCCAGCAAGAATAATGGAAGGGGAGCATCTTGGCTATACCCATCAATTTTTATTAAACATTTCCTCCAAAGCTGTCAGGCCACTCATTCCCCTATCTAGTGAAAGAAAAGCTCTGACGTGGGGCAGTGCTGAAATGCTCTGGGAAAAGAAGATGAGAGCCAACAACATGACCACAATCACCAAAACTTCAATCTCACCGAGGCTATTAGAGGATGCACTGCTGGTTGCTATGAGTCACACAGAAAGATAACTGCTCTGCAGACTTCAATACACCTTGAAAGAATTAGATTTTTCTAAGCTGTGGATTGCATTTTTTCTCCCTTTTCCCTTTTTTTTTTCCCTACCCAGTTTAACTCCATGCCTCACTCAACCAGTTTTCCTTCCTGTATGTGAGAGGCAGGTGACACAGACAATTGGTATAATTTCAACAGGGTTCTGGTGAACACCGCAGGAACGGTTTCAGTATTTGATGGGAATGACTGCAAAACTAACCACTAGAAATCAGAGTCAGTCTGAAGGGGAGGGATAAGAAGAACAGATTACGTTGTATCTGCTTGCAATTGGGTACAGTAGTGTCCCCTGAGCCACCTCGAGACTCCAAGACAGAAGAGAGGATGAAACGGACCTGGACCCTAATCTGATCTGTGATTCCCATGCCATCAGGAGAATCCAAGAGCACAAACAAGCTAAGTGACCTGCTTTCCTGAGTCAAAGAACATCTGCCACAGCCTTGCCTTTCAGGAATGCAGAGCACTCACTGGAACAGACCCAAACTGAGCTGGTCTGAATGTTGCTGTGGCAACGGTGAGAAATTTTAAAAGCCTCTAATTGCCCTCTGGTAGGCGTAGATGCCTTGTGGCTTAAGAAAGTAGACTAGAAGCCAGAGCAGGGACATGCACCTGACCTGCTGTCATTCTTCTTAATTTATTCTTTGTGGGGAATATCTGGGTTATCCGGGTATGTCCATGCCATAGATGCAGAGACAGTTCAGGTCCAGATGGATAGTAAATTAAGGCACAGCACCACAAATGTGTCCACACTGGTTTTAGCATCATCTTGGTTCCAGCAATGGCACAGCCCATAGCCAGAACTAATAAACCCTGCTAGGCTTAATCTGGCACCCTGCTAGTTCTAGGACGCACAACACACAGATGTTTCAGTGCTTTCCTATGTAGTCAGCCAAAGGCCAGCTGCACTTCCTTGTTTTAACCTGACCTGATTCCACAAAAACACATCATCCACTTTCCATTCCTGAGTTTCAGCAATTCTGTACTTGAGCCCAAGCTGTCATGTACCAGCACCCCTCAGTGATGAGGCTGATGAGCCATTCTGGAAACCAGAGTGCTGGGGAATACAATTAAGAGACCCCCCAATTCTCCATCCAGCAAATCAGGTTCATAATCAACAGTGATTAGAGCTGTGGGTCCCAAGACCTATTTATGATTGGAAGCATCAAACTCCACACCACATACTATTATACACATGCTATTTAGGTTTTTCTGTTTTCTTGGATAGCTCAACCATCCAGTATACTGAAATGAAAAGCTTTAAAAATATGTAAGAGTATAACAAAAATTTCATTACATCTGTGGCTTACAATGTCTTATCTGCTAAATAGAAATTATTATTGTTCACCTCAAAGACTACCAGTATAGCAGTCAATTGATTAATGCACTAAATTCATAAGTGAGTTCAGGTCCCACTGACTTAGAGCAGAGTCAACGTAGGTCCAGTTTCAAAACTCATAAAATTCATGAAAAAAATTGCTCAATCTCATACTTCAACATATAGATCCTGCTTAGAAAGTAAAGAGATGAGAAGTTGTTTGTGATCTGTGTACTGAAGTGATAGATTTGTTTAGCTGCAGGAACAGCTGTTTAAATTAACCTTTCCCCAGTAACATCAGAAACCTGAAAGATACTTTATGACTGATGGGAATTGCATTCTTCTTTCCTCTCCAAATCCTCAACTATACTGCAAATTATATTTGGGAAGGAATCAGTATATCTGAGCAGAAATGCCTTAAAGAGGGTACTTGACTACAAGATGAGATTCTGACTCTACTACCAGTCATGACACAAGGTCTGAGAAGATCACAGTTGGATGTGACGGGGTTAGCAGAAGATGCTTTGAATGTTCTGAAAACACATCCTATCTGGTAAGACTGTCAGACCAGAACTCATATCCAAACCCAAACTTCAACCAAAGTAAACAGTGTTTGATGCAGAAATTTGTTCCTGTCCACTAGTATATCACACAATTCAGAAAGTGGTTTTTAGAATTGCTTGTGCAGGAGGGAATTCTGATCCAAGCTCTGTCATACAGAGGTTGTGTCCACCTTGACAGTTACTGCTTTCTTGACACCTCAGTTTGTTCTCCTGCAAAATAGGGCAATATTTTTTAAACAGTGGAACACTTTGAGATATCACGTCAGAGAAGTAAAAGAATACAGGCCAAATCTCCAGATGACCTGAAGCAAAATTATTCTTTCTGTTGTTACCACACTACCAAATCTGTGAATGAAAAAACATGTAACTGGAAGCCCCATTAATATCCCACAGTCCATGCAATATCAAAGGTAATAAAAATTTAGGCCACTGCAATTGCAACGAATCAGATGTGGAATGCACAAACGCGGAAAACTGAGGTCTAGAACAGAGAAGTGACTTGCCCTGAACCACAGTAAAGTAGCGGGACAGACACTTCTTGTTTCACATCCATTTGCCTTAGGCTCTGAACTCTGTTGTATCATGAACCTTTCTGGACACTCATTCTGTATAGAAGCCATTCTGTACAGAAGGACTGTATAGAAGATCTTTAATTCTTTGCAAACACTTCTGATAGAGATGTTTCTCTAAGTATTCTGCTCAGTTACTTCTTCATTTGTGCTGTTCACATGCAATCATAAAGATACATTGTGCTCTTTAGCCTCTTAGGCCCTCAGAATTCAAAGTCAGTCACCCTGAACTTCAAAAGCAAAGGTGTGAAATTCAAGCTGGAGGGTCACAAGCTCCAGAAACCAGGTAATATCTCATCTTTCAACTGGACAAAAAATGGATCTTAAATACCTGGCTACCTCCTTTTCTGAGAATATTTAAGACAGCTTTCTACATTCTTCCTCATGAGTTCTTCAACTTTCTGATTGTGTTTGTCTTCCCTGACCTTCCTCCACCATCTCTCTGACATGAGGTAGGCCAGCTTCCTGCAGCTGAGATGCCTACCAGCCCCAGTCCTTCAGCTGGGTCCCAGTGAGGGCTCAAGACTCTTGACCAGCTGGAATGAGCATCCCATTCCCTCACCTCCATGATAACAGCAACAGATGGACCTTGACTAGTAGGTATTCCATACAGAACAAATGAGCAATCACCTGCACGTTTGAACAGAAAATGCTACTCACCCACTTAGTAAATACATTTCAGACTTGATGTCACTGAGTGCTGTGGTTTTGTTCTTGTGGTTACCTCACCCTAAATTCCACCATGACAACCATACCAGAATTTTGCTTCTCTATAGCCATGTTACTACTGCTAATTCAGATGCTCCTGAAAGCTGGTCCATGCCCCAGCCACTAGGCACAGCCCAGGGTCAACTGATAACCGTTTCACAGCCTCAGCAAATTTATCCTTTTCTAACTGCAAGTTAGTTAAGCCTTCCCACAAGGAGCTGAGTGAGAATGAATGGCTGTGTGTCCAGCATTCCTTGCCTGAGGGGAGATTAGCTTTGGTCACAGTTATTAGTTTCAAGAGCTTGCAGATGAAAGAAGCCTTAATGAAAAGACACTGAACCACATCTTAGGCTCCCAGCTGTTTTGTGATGTGGGTGATGAAACACTTGCTAAAAATATCTCACCAGAAATATGATCCAACCAAATACAGCTCTAGTTCCTTTATGTGACTTTAAGACAGCATACATGGAGATGAGACATCTTGGCATACAAGCTCAAGGGCTGTGCTATGATTTCCTCCCTTTAATAAAGCCTTCTTGCAGCCATGTGCCACTGAAAAAAACAAGAGATGCATTTTTGGCCCTGAACATAATGGGCTGAAATAATTATACTTGCAGTAAAACTCAGGATTCTGTTAAAGTTTTTCTGGCATGTGTTCATAAATCTTACAATCTTCTTCCACAATAGAAATTTCCTTCAATGATCACTCGAGTGCAGCCACTTCTTTAAAGAACACATTAGCTGCCAAGCAGTGTACAGCTACAGCACATAGCTGGTCAAAGAAGGACGCAAAGGAAACTGCTCCATCTCTTTGAGCGAAAAGGAACGTTTTTAGTTCAAAGACAGAAGACTAGATATAAGTCAACTAGATATAAGACTCAATGTACCAGCTTTAGACTCTTGAAGTGTTTGAATTAGGGAATCCTCTAATCTCTAGTAGGGACTCCAGCAACAGTTTGTCTCTAGGGACTCTATTCTTGTTCTCACATACAGCATTACTGACGCCACCGAGGTGGGCAGAAAGAAGCTTTCAGATGTTTTGCTTGTGTTCCAGTTCTGTCTTTAAAATTGAGGTAGAATATAGGAAAATGAAGAGTTACTCATACCTTTAATTTTTTAAACGGGGTTCTCTTATTCTCCAGGGAAATATTCTGGATAGGATAATGTCAGCTATATTCTGCTTCAAGGTCTCTAGTCCATTGTAATGCAACACTAAGACATCATTTCAAAACACTAGAAAAACACAAACATTCAGTCCCAGTCTGGTGCACGGATGAGTCCAAAAGGATGAAGCAAGAACACAGAGACCAGCCTGCAAACCAGACAGGACACAGGGAAAGCCGAGGTGAGGTTTGGAGCAAAATCATGAAGCTGAGTAGGAGCTGGAACAACCACTCAGGAACCAAACACTATCACTGGGGAGATGGAATCAGGCAGGAAAGTGGCCTGAGTAGTTTACAGCTCTCATGGAGCTTTTGTGCAGATCCCCACTTCATGCCAGCTTAGTATTTAACAGTATTGGGCCTGAGGAGTTCAACAGCCTAAGGAACACCTTACCCCCTGCTTGACTGTAAATGAAATTTCAGCCTCTCCATCCATTCACCCCAAGTCAATGAAACAAGAGTCAGACATTTCAATGGGTCTCCCATAAACAAAGGAGCTTTTGAATGATCTCTGATGCATTCCTGTTTTTCCAGATCTTATTGGAAGCGTAAGCTTTCAATTTAAAAGTTATGGAAGGCACAGCAGTGAGCTAAGGATATTAGTTGTAAATACAACTGAAGTAGGCAACATGTCTCCAAACTGGAAGAAGCAGCCAGGGCAGCATGTCTTACATATAGATCTCATAATACACCTGACATGGGAGCTGAAGCAGAGAAAGTCCAGACAGAGACAATTCTGTCTTATAGTTCATCAGGAGTACCTTCTTTGATTTCATTTGCTTTAATCCTTATACCTTTGTAACAGCAGAAGTAAAGGCAGAAACCTCTCAAGGCAAAGTGGGAAAGAAACAGTGCATGAGATCACCTCTTCCTCCTAATTGGCAGACACACATATTCTCTGATCTCTCACCACTAAGGAAGGGCGACAAGTCAGATCCTTCAAGGCAACATCAGAAGATCTAGTTGTGTTCCTAACAAGTGAGAAACGCCAAACCAAGGGTAAAAGATAGGTTGCTGGTCTCTACAGGACACCACTACTGACAATGAAGAAAATATAATCCCCAGCAACCATTAATTTTGCTTCGCCCTTTCAACTTGTACTGACTTGTAGAGACAGAGAGAGGAATATGATTCAAACATGCAAAGGAAATTATCAGAGGAAAAACCTGCTATAGGTAGACTTTATCCTAGAAAAGCCCGTACATTAATCAATAATTATTTAATACTCCTAGTACAGCTAGTAGAGATCCCTACATCTCATTTCATGATAAATGACTGTGAATTGTAATCGGAACTATCTGCAGTCCTTGTAGATGCAAGAGAGGAAAAGGGGGAGGGAAAGGGGCTCCAGCACTTTCTAGGTGGTTTTTTGCTTTCTCTGCAGTCACATTTTTCAAGACAAGACAGCTCTACTTGTTAGGCATAGAATGGCTTTGCCTCAAGGTTACAAGGTCTTCAAAAAGCTAGTAATGAAGCTGACAGCATCTAGAGAGGGACATGTCTGGTAACAGGAAAGCATTGTGAAACTCAGGCAAAGCCACTCGGTATTTAACGCACCTGCTCCTTAGAAAAAGATGGTGATCAAGAGAAGTATTTATATTCAGAAAAGCATGTCCATTCCCTTGAAGGAGCAGTTATTAGGCTAAAGGTTAAAACAAAATATTCTCTACTTGCCTTTGCAAAGCTCTAAATGTTTGAAGTGAGAGTTAAAAAAAAAAAAGTGTATTACTCAAACATGGGGGTTTTATTATTCTGTAGATATTTAACAATACAAATAGGTTTACATTCACATCTCCTGACCACTTTCACAAGCACTAAAACCGGTTTCTTGTCCTGATATTGCAAATACTGCAGGAATATGTTTATTTAATACAGGACCAGACTGTAGGTTTTCTAAAGTTTTATGCTTTTTCGCTTCCCAAGCCTTCACAAGCCTATGATGCACACACCAGTATGAAGAATGAGGATGAATCCCTAAATCCAAAGCAATCATCTGGGACTGAGCAGGCATTACTGTGTAAGAAGCTCCGACAATTCTGCATACAGAGAAGACAAGCTTTTTTCCTACTCAGGTTTCAGAAAGAACTCTGTAATTTCTGTTATGATACAAGTTATGAAGTGCGTACTCTCACCATCTACAGCTTTTGTGACAAAATTTGATTCCCTTACCCCTATTTCATTTGCTTTCTCCTATTAGGTAAGTGTAGTACTGCTTGTACCATGTACACATACTCACAGATTAAATGCACCAGTTTTAAATTACAGATGTGAGAAAAATAACTCATTCATGTGACCAGAGTAGGAGTCAAGCTGAATGGAAGGAAGAAAGAGGTACTTGTCAAAATTCCTGCTAAAATGCAAAGAAATTTAAGCTGTCGATACAGCTCTGGCAGCAAGGGAAGCTGCAGTGCCCTGCACTGGTGTGAAGCACTGCTGGCAGCAGGGACTGCAGCTCTGGCAGTTCTCCCACACCAGGGATGCCCACAGGTATCTGGTGCATCCCTAGTGCTTGCTCAGGTGCTTGTTTGAATCCAGGCAGCCAGTCCTTGAAATTAAATGCAAAGTCAAGAGACTAGCTTCTATGTACTTTTCTGCATAATAAGGATATGATTGGACTTGTTTATTGCTCCAGCAGTTAAGAAATACCTCTGGCAATACCCATTCCCCAGAATTCCCAATCCCATTCTCCTCCTCAGCCAAAAAAACTTTTATGTTCTTTGCTGTTTACCCATCGTCTTGATCAAATTTTTCCCACTGTGGATAGGAGTTACTACTATTTTAGTACAGGCTGGAGGAAACAAAGTAAGTTTAGCAACAAGATTTTGCAAAGCGAGTTGTGAGCGCTGCTTCCTAGATACAGTACTGGGTGCGTCTGAACAGCCATACCACTAACCAGGACACCATGCAGGTTGATGGGCGGGTGGGTGGACCAAGGATGGGCTGACAAGAAAGCCATGAAGTACAAAAGGGGGAAGAACAGAAGTCCTTCCCCTGGGGAAGGAACAACTCCATGCATCAGTACCTGCTGGGGGCCACCCACATAAGGTTTTTCCTACTAAAAATACACAAAGCCTTCTCAATTGTGTGAGAATTATCAAACAGCATAAAAAGCTTTTGACTTTCTGTGAAACAGCTTCCCTCCCAACCCTCCCCCTAAGTAGTAGGGGAAGGAGGATACAATTACCTCTTGCTGTTCAGGAAGTGGGATTATTTCCTTTTTGATGATTTTTTTTAATTTTTGGCACAAGATGCCAGCATATATTTGAGATTCTCAGCATTCTGATCTTGTCTCTGGTGCTAACACATGCTTAGAGCTTGTTGAAAGTGTTCTCTTGTTCCTTAAATTTCATCCTCCTCTCCTGTCCACCCTCAAATCTCAGTGCTCTCACAAAAATTGGCTGCGATACCACTTCTCTTGCTGATACACGGTGAACTCTTCATCTCATTTTTCCTCAGCAACACATTTGCTAATTCTTCCTTGGCACTGCTTATACCCAGACGTTAACAGACACCGGGAAAGCCAAATAGCCAACAATTTAAAACAGGCAGAGGGAGGACACAGGAAAGATGACTTTTAGAGTGGTTTTCCAGCTACCAGTTTTGACCCAGTATCATCTTGTTTCCTTCTCTCCTCCCTTTTGTGCCCTGGAGCAAGGAGCAAGCTGCTGCTTTGCAGGCAATTTTCTGCTTAGAGAGCTTTGAGTCAGGAAATAGAAAGCAAAGGGATCACCAAGAAAAGCCAGTGTTAGTTACAAAAATATTCCCAGCCTAAAATTTTAGAACACACTATGAATGAACACACCTACTCCCCTTTCCCCCAGTGTTTAAAATAGTGGACCATTATTTATCCATTCAGGAAATGGATCCTCAATGAAGCCTCCCTCCACTCATCCTCACACAGCTCCCTGCTGCCAGCACCTAGATATTACTCAAGGCCAGCACCCAATTTGGCCCCTCTCAGGAAAGCAACAGTCAGGATACTTCAAGGTTTCCAAGCACTCCAAGACCAATTCAAAAACATTGATATTAAAAGTCACACAACTTCTGCTATCTCAACTCTGACCATTCAAGCAGATTTTCTCATCTCTTCTAACTAGTAATAAAGGCTTTTGAGGCAAAATGGTCAGCTAAGTTCAGCTTTTTGTATACATGGAATAAAAAACATCTGTCTCACTGTCCTGTCGTTGTATTGGGTCTACAGGACTAACAGGAGAACCACTGAACTCTTATTTCACTATTTTATTGCAGGAAACAGATGGTATCCTAATATGCTTAGGAAGCTTCTGTTAACAGCTAACTCTACTTACGTCAAGATTTAAACTGGGAAAAATAAAAATCAAAAGCTACTAGAAGTATGAGTGAAACATTTTGTTCTGACGATGCGCTACCATGATTTTCAACACTTATAAGTGATGATGCAAAACTGGACACTGGGGTACAATTAATCTCACTGCCTGTTGAATAAAAATGTGCGACTTTTATGATGTCTTTTCAGCAGTAGCCACAGTTTAAGATGGGAAGTTATCTATTACTACAAACTCTGAATAAGGCAGGACTGGGCTGCAGCAGGTATCAGTACAATCCACAGCCTTCAGACTGGCTATTACGCCCCGCAGCACATGGCTCACGTACGACTGCAGTGCACGTACACCACTGTAGCTGTGTGTAAATTACATGCTATTTATGTCACCTCTGAATTTGGCTCATGCTGCTTTTTCCCTTTAACACAAATTGGCTTCTACATATGGCAATTAAAACTAACCTGGCAAGTGGGAAAACACCTGTATAAACCTCTCATTATCCTGGCATCCCACACTACTCATGTTACATTTTAAGAATTCAGTATTGCCTGAGGTGGACGATTTTTGTGATGTTCTACAGCCAGTGAACTTCCACCAGATGAGCTGTCGCTTTCCCTAATCCCAAAGTTTAAACATTATCAAATTCTGATTAGCTTTGTGGATCAACCTGGTTCCAGACCTAACAGCCAAGATGTATTTTACCTAAACCTCTATTCACAGTTGACTGGGAAATGCCTGTTATACCTTACAGTCATTGGCAGATCTACTTCAGATAGCTCCTTGGAAGTAATTATCTGTTGTGCTTTGTGGATGCCGTATGTAATATATTCCAAAACCCTAAATTGCCTAGAATTTACTGATTTCTTAAGTTTTTTATTCAAACACAAGACTCCGATCACATTCATCAAGAGGATCACAGGCCTGGAACTAGTTTCCAAGGACCTGCAGCTGGTTTATGATGCAAAGATAGTGCCTTCACTCTGCTTTCCTGAAATAATAAAACGATTTGGAACATGTTTTGCTTTACCAATTTGAGATGTTTAATCCTGAAACTAACAAAATTCACATGAACTAACACATATTTGCCTGAGATTTGAAGAGGAACTAAGCTTCACAAATCCTACTACCAAGGCTGATTCCTTATAATGAAAGAGAATCTGCATCTATAGGATGCAGTTATAAGGACTGAGAAATACAATGTTCTTATAAAACCTCTAATCTATTCTGCTAGAGGTCAGTAATATTTTGAGCAGGCAGGAGACTGCATACATACAAAAAACGATAGAGAGATTATCTGGGTTAAGCCCAAGACTGAAGCCACAAGAACTGGGTTTTATTCTCAGGTCTTCCAATAACTCATCAGTGATCTTGAAGGATACTCCCATACCCTTCAAAACAGAACAAATAAAATACCCAGTCATTAACAGGCTGGTTGAATTCGTTAAAATTCATAAACTGCTTTGGGCTTCAGGAATTTTATAATTTGCTTTCAGCAATAACCTTAACACTTGTAGTAGAATAAAGCTTGATTAATCCAGAAATCTGCTCCCTAATAGTGATGGAGATAACCACAGCTAAATGAACATAAGACCTAGTAGCAGAATAAATATTTGCCTGTTTTGGTTTGTTTGGGGTTTTTTTTAAAGTTATTATCCTGGAGAAAGACAAAATTCAAAGCGATAGGGAAGAGATTTGAAGAAAAGAACCAGATACCACAAAGAGGGCATTAATGTTTGAAACTCCTCAGGTTTGCAAAGAGACTTGTAAACCTCATAAGGAAGACTGAAGAATATCTCCAGAGATCAGACAATGCTTTTTTCAACCACTTTGTCTATAAATCAGGTAGATACTTCCATAATTCTGCATACTGGTATTACTATATGCCAAAACTTCATGTTGCTTGCCCTTTTCAGCCTTGAGAACACTTTCCGCCTGATCTTCCCAGACCAGCAGTGATCTCCACATTGGGACTGAGGAGGGAAGCAAGTGACAGTGTGTCACGGTTTAACCCCAGATGGCAATGAACCCCACACAGCCGCTCGCTCACTCCCCCACGGCAGGACGGGGGAGAGAATTGGAAGAGCAAAAGTGATAAAACTCATGCTTTGAGTTATAGACAGCTTAATAGGGAAAGCAAGGGCCATCCACGCCACACAAGTGAAGCAAAACAAGGAATTCATTCACCACTTCCCATTGGCAGGCAGGGATTCAGTCATCTCCAGGAAAGCAGGGCTCCATCACGCATAACTGTTACTTGAGAAGACAAATGCCATCGCTCTGAACATCCCCCTGCCTCCTTCTTCTTCTCTCAGCTTTATATGCTGACCATGATATCATACACTATGGAATGTCCCTTTGGCCAGTTGGGGTCAGCTGTCCTGGCTGCATCACCTCCCAGCTTCTTGTGCACCCCCAGTGTACTCGCTGCTGGGGTGGTGTGAGAAGCAGAAAAGGCCTTGGCTCTGTGTAAGCACTGCTCAGCAGTAACTAAAACATCCCTGCGTTATCAACATTGTTTTCAGCACAAACCCAAAACATAGTGTCATACTAGCTACCATGAAGAAAATTAACCCTATCCCAGCCAAAACCAGCACACCGTGTCAGATAAGCAGGTAGGGAAAAAGTTCTAGACTCACTAGTTCTTGAAAAAAATCCCATATCCAGGTCCACTATGGTTTGTTGTTTACTCTGTCTTGCCTGTGACACCTTCTAAGAGATATGTACCAACTTCAGAAGTCTATCTCCTGTGTGATCCTAAGATACTTGGCTCTTCAAGAACTAGAGACATTCAAAATAGTCCCTGTTAGAGAACAAAGATAAGGGAAGGGGGAAGGAAAATTGCAGTGCATGATGTTTCATTTTTTAGTAGCCAAAATGATGCATGAGCCACAGGCGAGTGTACTATTAATCTCACTACAATGAGAAGAAAAATAACCATAAAGAGCAAATTTATTCATTATTTGTGGTTTGACGGTTTCTTCATTCTACTGTGATGAAACACCACGTGAAATTAGTAACACTAGAAATTCAGACAGTTGTGTACATACTTTGGGACAGAGTCTGCACAACAAAAAACCAGCACAGATTTCCCAGAACAAATCTCCCAGTGTCAATGCCCCTATAAACCTTGAAATTAGTTAGAGTATGCAGCTGGGCAAAGGTCAGTTACTCCAGTATGTACAGGTCTAAGAAGAGCCTACTGTTTTCACATCAACTTTTGTCCTCGTGTTTTGCCGTTTTACCTGCTTTCCTTTACTAATATCCTTTTTATTAAAAAAAAAAAAATAAATAAACCCGGCACGTTATGAATTCCTGGGAAGAGATGGACATTTCAAATATTACATTTCTAAAAAGTTTCTTGTCCTGGTTTTGAAGGAGAAGACTTCAGAGAGGTTACCTTAGATGTCTGGAAACCAGAAGACAAATTAAAACCTCAATTTTTTTCTCATTTTTTGATCTTGATGTTCATTCCATTTAAGAGAATCTGCATCCTCATCTTAAATTCCTGAAGCTGGTAGTAATGGCTTTGAGTTTGACTTAGTACAAAAATGTAAAGCAAATTCCATCAAGTTTTACATAACAGAAACAATAAACAAACTTCTGTAACCTACTCTAATTTAATTTGCATCTTTTAATCTAAATTCAGTTCTGGGAAGTGATCACGGTATCAGCTGTGAAGTTTGGATTTGGATCCAGTTTTTCCTCTAACGCTCAAACCCTGGTTTCCAGTGCAGCCCGCTACAGAAATAAGAGCTGTCCACAAAACAGCTCTAGATTATGATGTTCTTTTAGTCGGGTGCTTTTCAAAACCTATCTGCTTAGGAATACATCCTCAGGAGACATTAGTGAGTGTCATCACGTCTTCTGCCTTCAAATAGTCGAATATTCTCCTTTATACCATGTTGTACATAAGCAATTTTTTTAAAAAATTCTGTTTCTGTTTACAGCGTCATCAGTTTCATCTGATCCTGTTTTGAAGGGTGGCCTATCTGACAGAGAATGACAGTGCTGAATGCTGGGCAAAGTGAAGGAAAAAGGCAGCATGATTACAATTCCCAACAAATCCTCATCAAAAATCCTGAGGAGAAAGATGCAATAGTGTGGTGGGTTGACCCTAGCCAGCAGACAGACACCCATCCTGCCTTTGCTCACTTCCTTCTCCTGTGGGATAGGGATTTAAAAAACCAAACCAAACCAAACCAAAAAAAAAAAAAAAAAAAAACCAAAAAAACAAAAAAACAACAAACAAAAAACCCAAAACACAACGCGACAAATCAAAGGAAGGCAAAGAGCTCATGGACAGAGTTAAGGACAGCATTCAAGAGAAGCAAAAAAGAGGTATTCATTGCTTCCCATCAGCAGGCAGTTGTCCAGCCACTTCCTGGGAAGCAGTGTCTCCCCACATGTAACAGTTGCCTGGGAAGAAAGATTACACAACCACAAACCTCTTCCTCCTCTTTTCCCTGAACTTTTGTTGCTGAACACAATGTGATTTGGCATGGAATATCCCTTTGGTCAATTCAGGTTGCCGTCTCAACTGTAACCTCTCCCAACGCCTTGCCCAGCCCTAGCCTACTCACAGGGGGAAGCCCTGACACTGTGCAAGCACTGTTCGGCAGCAGCCAAAACACTGGTGTTATCAACACTGTTTGAGCCACAGACACAAAGCGTGGCACCCTATGAGCTGCTATGACAAATGTTAACTTCATAACTTCATCCCAGCCAGAGTCAGTACAAATACACATGTGGTGGAAGTGTTTAAACCCAGTCTAGGATACTTCATCCTAGAAAGAGTTATTTTTATTTGCTTTTAGGACTGCACCTCATGCATTCAACTGAACCCTTCCAGGATTGTAGGACACCTAATAAAAAATGCAGAAAGACAGAAGTTATTTTCAAACATTTATCTGCAGAGTAGGTGCTACAGAACATGGATGATGACATGAAAAGGAAGGAATAAAAGCAGGACAACCTTTCATTTGTACAGATTATTCTCAGACTTTAACACTTCAGTTTCACGAGAATCCTCACTCTAATGTCACTTCTCACCCAACCTACCTCCTTACAAGAGCCCAAACAAGTCAAGGCTGTTTCTCCCATGCTCTGCACCATCTTTTTTCCTTTAATTTTCAGCCTCAGCCGGAAATGTTCTCCATCACTGGTTCTGCTGCCAGTCTTAGGCCCGATTGCTTTAATTAAAAGGCCAGAAGGGATGATTTAAGTCTCATCATCAAGCTTGACATAATTAGACTCCTGGACTCAGAGTCAAACACTCACAGGGCTGCCTCAACCTTTCACCCTTCTAAGGCAGCTGTAGCCAATACTATACAACATGCTTTGCAGCAAAAACTATTTTTGGAAAAAACTTTAGAAGAAAGGTTTTGTCTTCTCTCTTGAGACATAAAAGATCCCCCTGGCACTTTTTCATAGAGTCCAGATCTGTGTTTAGAACCTCAGCCAAAGCAGCCCTAACATCTCTGCCAGAAGTAGTTTTATTTTAGTAGTGCCAAGTGTATGAATTTGAAAATTGCCTAGTGATCCTCTGGAACTGAACACAGCATGTAAATAGCTTCACTATTTATAACCTGTATAGGGCCAGTTTTAAGCTAAAATGAGAAAATTAAAGGGGAAAAAGAGGTCACTGCCCTCTCAGATATTCTGCACCACTTGTCAGCACCAATTAAGCCAAAAGATCAAAGCATCTGAAGAAACAGAACAAGATCATTTTCAAGGTGTCTCACATCCCACTACACTGAGCTAACAACTGGGTATGCACCACTGAGGTTTGACAGAGCCAGAAGTGATCCACTGCAGTCATTTATATGGCTCTAGTCTCCTAATTACTACATTTTCTCTGACTTTGCTCTTGGAGAGTAGATTCTAGCTTTTTCTGAAATTTAAGTGCTGTTTTAGATGCATTGCTTTCACAAATTAGAGGACACTGGGACATTATTTTAATTGTTAAAGATCCTTGCCTGTTGTATAAAGGTAATATTACTACAAACAGACAAGCAAATAAATGTTAGTTTCTTGAAGACCAAGGACATGCACATTACTGAAATCTCACAGGTGGAGCCTTGTAGGTAGAACCTACACAGATGTAGCCAGCTTGAACAAGGCACATAGCAGTTCAAGTAAGCAGTTACCATAAAGGATTTATTTTCACCGTTACTGAGGTGCAAGCCTTAACACCAAGCTTTTTCTGCACTGTTTCCATAAGTGGTGTTGTACTGCCATCAAGTGGGAAACACAAAAAGGAAGAAGGATAAAGACAGTCATGAAGATGTATCAACAGCGGCACTACAATGAGCACGAGTAATGGAATTCTGAATTCCCAATTCTAATAGTCACATTTTAGGAGCCAATTCCAACGTAACATGCGGATGCCTGGATAACTGCCATATCATTTCTACACAATAAAGAAACAAGACCGGAAGATTTGGACTGAGTTTCAGTGGGAGATATGCTACAGGCACCAAAGGCTTGTTACCAGACCACAAATTGAGCCACATGAATAGACGCTGACATAGTAATCTGAATTACCTAAAGGCTCACATGCACAGAAACATTTTCCAGAAGAAACAGGAGTTTAACTTCAGCAACTAAGTCACTAACTGGGAATTACTCTAAAAAATTGCTCAGAAGTGCACTGTGCCCACATGGATGGATCCCTCCTTCCCTTCTCTGGGTTGGTCTAGTTTTACAGTCAAATGCACTTAACTGAAGGGCAAGACTCTGGCCAGTTTTAGTGAACTAACAAACTGATGCCTCACCTTGTGCCACTGGTTTGGCTTTAATTAACTTGGGAATGCAGTGCCCATTCCAACTTAGAACCTCTAAAAGGGTTTTATTTAGTCCATCTTCCCTTTGTGAATCCCAAAGCCAGTAGGATCCAGAGGGGAACAGCTGTCCCTCTTTAAGAGAGCCACAGGTGCCACAACTGAACTGCTGCTGAGCTCTTTTCTCTGCAGTGTCCTGCCCCGAGACAGACAGTACAAACAGCTCTGCATGGCTGGCTCTGAAGACGCAGCAGAAGGGATATTGCTGGGTAGACAAAGAGGTCCTCTCACTTCAGTGAGAGCCAGCTTCCAAAAACGACAAGAAAGTTTTCTGAGGTTTTGAGGTTTTTTTAACATAAAATGTGTTCCCTCAGTTGCCTTTAGCCAAGGAATTTCAGGCAGGGACTTTAGATAAATGGCATGGAAACATGACTGATTTATCCATTAAAAAAGCATGTCACCACCAAATGGTATTATCTATGTTTTATGAGTCTAAATGTGCTTTGTATGTTGCTGAGTGTGCTTCCATTAACTCTCAGGCACAAAGGAACACGTTTGCATTTGGCAGCAGGTTGTAGATAGACAGTATGTGAAACCAGAAACTGGGAGAAATGCAGCCAAGGGCTGCCATTCTCAGCAACAGGCACCAACCGACTGGATAGCAAAGCTCTGCCTCTTATGGTCCATGTTGAAGACCAGGGTTACTCCTTTGCACATACATCCTAGGAAGGCACAGTAGAGTTTAAGACCTCAAAGCTTTCAGAGTGACTAATCTGTTACTGTAAAAAGGGCATGATCGAGTTTATACATATATAGCTGTCAAGCTGAATCAAGACACTCTTCCCCTCTGGGCCATGTCAAAGTTGAGATCCAGGTATCTCTGGATCTACCCCGTGGTAATAACCACACATATGAAGTTCTCTGAATAGGTTACGGGCAGTGCTTGACCACAGCCTTCAAAGAGGAAGGGACAGATTAATTTCACCATGACCCTGTTTTGGGTACAAGAACACACTGAATTACTGTGAGGTCTTCTCCTGAACCATTTTTCTATGATTCTAGGAAATTAACAAGTGACAGACCAGAAGGTGTGCATCTTCTTTGCTATGTAGAGGACAAAGTGATAACCTACTCTGGCTAAGTACTTAAGATGACACAAAGAAAACTATACAGGAAACCAAGAATATGCCACAAATTTTTAATAACATCCTTCCTTTGACAGGCCATCAAGCTCTTTAAACAGTAGGGTGCACCTAGCTTGGCTAATTCTCTGTTAAATTGGTCAGAGAACAGATATGCATATTGTTCTGGTTTCAACTGGGACAGAGTTAACTTTCTTCATAGCAGCTAGTGAGAGGCTGTGTTTTGGATTTGTGCTGAGAACGCACATAACATACAGGTGTTTATAGCTGCTGCCAGGACAGTCAAGGACTCAGCTTCTCTGGTGTGCTGGTGTCTGCAGGCTCAGGAGAAGCTGGGAGGGAGCACAGCCCCAATTACTAGCCTAGGATTTCACCTTAGGTTTAGGACTGAGACACAATTTAGCCAATGGTATATTCCATAGCTTGCACATCATGCCCAGTATACAGATGAGGCTCTCTCGAGAAGTTTGATCATCTCCCCCTTTCTTGGGGTCATCTCTCACTCCCTCGGTCAGCTCTCGCTCCCTCAGACACTCGGGTTCTTCTCTTGTCCAGGATTGTGGTTTCAGGACTCTCTCTCCTCTGTGATCATTAGCCAGGAACAGGCTGAGCCTTGCTCATCAGGTGGTGAGCAGCTGCACTGTGTATCACTCATTTGTATATATTACAATTATTACTACAATTATTATTATCATTATTATATTCAATTGTATTGTAGTTTAGTTATTAAATTGTTCTTATCTCAACCCATGAGTCTCTTTTCCCTTTACCCCTTTAATTCTCTTCCCTATCCCCAGGAGTAGGGAGGGTGAACAAGCGGCTCTGTAGTGTTTTCCTGCTAGCCAAGTGGGATCAAACAACACATAGCTAGGATTTGTACCTATTATTATTTGTCCCATAAATTATATCACTTTATAATCCAGCTGTGACTTTGGTCCTGGGTACCTCAGAGATGAACTTCCTTTTTCTTTCTTTTTTTTGGCCTTTTTTTTTTTTTTTCAAACACACGATTCTGCAGCAGCTGAAATCCACAGACTCTCCCAGAAGAGTATCTTTTCATTTAATAGAAGAGACAGCTAACAGGCAAAAATTCACACTACAGTAGGTGAGGGAAATGGGGAATTTTCAGAAAATTGCAGTTACTTCTTCAGGAACACTATACAGGCAATCCGCCTGAACCGGATAACAATGCATAAGCTGAGGAAAAGGCCAGCAAGCACTGCCTGGGTAAGAGGGAGGTGTAGGGACAGACCAGTGCTGAGGAGACAAGAATGATGCGACTGTTAGCATCTTTTGCTGTTTGCCTGTGATTTTAACTATAAACAGCTAAACTGCCTACATTTAAGACAATGGAAAAGGTAACAGAGCAAGGCCAAATGTCTCATCAACAGACACTTTAGAAAGAATCGTAAATGCAGCTGAAGCAAAAATGGAAGCAGATGTATGTACACTGAAAAGACCAAAATATGACGAAGCTGTACTTCATAATCTAGAGGGAGACAGACAGACCGAATGACTTTATTCAAGTCAAACATGTCATATCTCCAACTGTGTGAGACTGCTAGTCCAAAAAAAGAAAAAAAAAATTCAGTAAATCTACTTTCTTGGTGACGTTATTTTCTCCATAACGGCTTATACAGAAAAGTCACAAAGACCATGGACAGGAGTGTCGGCAGATGGATGAACGGACAACTTTAACCTGCAGTTCCACTGTGTGGAGTGTGATGGATGTTTAAGTGTTCCCAGTCACGTTTCCAGAAAAAAAAAGTGAGGAAGAATCTTGCCTCTTAAGAGCAAATGCACAGGAAATCTGGGAAGCGAGGATGCCATTACAGAATGGGTATGAAACAATGACAGTGCAACAAATACTGCCTGTGCATCCTACCCTCTAAAACCACCAGTAACAGTCCATTGCTTGGGACCTTCATAGCCTGGGAAAGAGAAGCTGGCCTCAGAAAAGATGCCAGGTGTGAACCAATATCCAGACTTTGTATTATTATCCAGACCTGTACCTTGCTTTTTGATTTCTCAGTAAGCACTATATTTAACAGGTTAAATCCAAGTAACCTTAAATTTTGTGTTTAGGGAGCAGACAATCCAAACTCTAGGTATGGATCTAAAGAATGGACAAATACTCCTGGAAACATCAGCTATTCTTACAAGAATTTCCAACTGAGTAGAATTGCTTTACTTACATACGACTTCCTGCAGTGAAAGCTGCTTCTGCCCCTGCAGCACAATGAATAAACAAATAGATGGGTGAACTTTCAGGTTCTCTGTCTTTAAGTGCCCCCTGCCCCTAAGCTGCTTGTAGTGTCTGGTGTCTGATTCTTTGAGCAGGGCACCCCACCATAGCCCTTTGGACAGACTTCATATTCTGAAATCCTTCAGCCAGGGATCAAAGGTAAGAGCAAAGTAAAGTCTTCTGGTCCTCACTTTTAATACAGGAATGTATGTTAGTGATAAAAAGCACTGACAAACCATCCGTAATTCCATTGTGAAATTAACTGGGCGCTTACAACCAAGCTGAAACTATTTCCAGCTTTTTTATGCTACTTATTTAACCTCAAATATTTCAACCTTAAGATTTGTTACAAAGAGAAAGTACTAAAGGCAGAGAGTCACTAATAAAAGTTTCCTCCAGTGCTCCACCCACCAGATGGTTATTCTTCTTAATAAAGCATACAGAGACGCGAAGTGCTTTTTTTTCCCACCACTTGATACAGCATGCAGCCTTCTGCACTTCCCATTATAACCTGCCCCCTATCATGAATCTACCATGCTTCTACATATTAGGTTCCTCCTCCACCCACCTGGGCATTGGCAGTGCTTTTTAAATGGAATCAAATTAATTTCCAGGGAGCTTGCTGTAGCTGGATTTTATTCTTGTGTCGTCTCACAACTCCAGAGCTATTTTAGGAGTCTATTAAATGTTTCTCTACAGAAACTAAGGTGATTCAAATGAAAGGAAGATCTAGATAATGAGTACTGTATTTCATTCTTACTCCTTGTTACAGAGACTCCATTTGGGATCATGGCCTTGTTGTGCAAGGCACACAAGATGATTAAATACAGCTTCACCAATAGGGTGGAACATTGTGACTGAGCTTCACAATACAAAAAGCCTCATCAGTTGGTGTCAAACTTCCTGGTTAATGGCCAATGGCTGCAAAGCTCAGTTCTCACATTATGAAACTTGCAAAAGAGCATCTGATAGTGAGGTTGTATCGTGTCACCTCAGGATCCTGACTAGCGACTGTGCCAGATGACCACAACCAATGTTCTCACGCAACACCGACATTTTACAGGGACACTCCTGAATCATCACTGCTTGATAACACCATGTTTCCATTGTAACAGCATCTCATAATGGTTGGGCTGCAGCACACCGGATCATCAACATCTAAGATGTATTCAGATACTGCAGAGTATGGTGAGAGATGCCAAAAGCATGCAGGTTCCATATAATCTGATTCTAGATGCCTAAATTAGAAGGTTAATCACCCCATGGCAATAGAAGCATTCATAAGACAATTTACAACTACAGTATAAACAACATTGTTCTTAGCTGCATCCTAAAAGAGCCCATTTCAGTCACTAGGGAACCTGGGGAAACTAGTCTAAGATAAATGTCCACATTTAGATGTCCAGTGTTTGACACAGACTGTAATGATTTAAATAATCATTTGCAAGACTGTAATGTATAGGGCACAGGAGAACACACCAAACTGAATGAAACAGAAATAGTGAGCAAATCCTTGGCGGAGGTAAGTGAACATAAATCCACTTAGATCAGTGGAGCTTTGCTAGTTTCAACCTGTCAGAAAACCACAGCAAAACTAGTTTGCTGCCTCATTCGTCTTCTGTTACAAACAGGCAGCCAGTCTCCCAGTAAGTGTTTATTCAAAAAGTAATTAAAAACCGTAACACATAAAAGCAAAAAAACAATGACAAGTTGGTGCTGCAGTTTTTGGTATAACATTTCCTTCATTTTGACAGCATCCCTTCACAAGCCAAATTCTAACAAAGTGAAGTAATTTCTTACAAAATGCATTTATAGCTGTGTAGACATGCACCTCACTGACCTCACTGAACATCTGACTTATCTTTTTAGTCCTCCTGCATCATGTTTACATGTCTAAAAAAAAATACCAAACCAAGTTTTTAAACCAAACAGAATAATTTTTTGCAGTATTCTTGAAATACACTGTGCTCCTTTTTCTTCAAGCTGCAATTGAGAATCATCAAGATCTCCCACAAGAGTACATGAAAAAGATGAACAGCAGGCAAACTAAGCCAAGTGCTTCCCCAGTTCTGCCAAGAATTAAACACACAGCTCCCTCAGCAGGAGGGCTCACTTTAGTCACAAAATCTGTCTCTGCTTGTACCTAAAAGGTTTTCTAAGGCTGCAGATTAAAGTTTAAAGGCCACTAGAAAAGCCTCGAGACAGGGAGAGGTCCTACAGGAAAAATGCTATATAGAATTTCCAGAAACAAAAAGGTGAATATTACTTTTAGCAACAGCAGTAATAGCAGCAATGGTCCCTATTTTTTTTTCCCTAGAGATCTAAGCATGTTTTATAAGTTATATAACCACCAGTGTGCAGTTCATTTAATATTGAAATTCAGTCATCTCTGAGCACAACTGCAAAAGACAGTATTAAATTACATTTCAGCAGACAAAAATGCTCTATTAATTTGAAATCACAAGGGAAGTTTCACATGACATTTGGAGAAAACACCTGGGCTACAAAACACTCTTTTCCTGGCAAAGTGCCATGGAATATTTAACAAACTGAAATGGTCAAGATTTCTTGCATGTCAAATGGAAAAAGAAGGTGGCACTTCATCCCCCTCCCCCTGCCAGCACCGCACTGTAACAAACTGGGGAGGCAGTTCAGTGACTAAAAGGGAGAAGCCTAAGTACTGCTTAGAAGATACGCAAAATGCACAGGCACTATTTACGCTGGAAATGGATTAACTGGGAGGAGATGGCGCAGACTGTTAGCTCTGTTCTGCATCGCATGCATGCAAGCATGGGCTGACACATACTCACAGCCTATACACCTGACTGATAACGTAATATTAGCCTGATTTGTCTTTGCACAGTATTAAAATTAAGACAAAGGTGGACTATGATGAACAGAACTGTAGGAACATGACAGGTTTCCGAAGAAAATTATTCTGATTTGACAAGACTGTGCAACCCAAACATAAATGTTAGCTCAGTTTACATCTGCCCTATAGCAATTCTGCTTATTACTTAGTGACAGTGAAGAAGGTGGCTGAGCATTTCACATTCTTCCCTTTTCATTAATAAGCACATTAAGTTAAGGCTTCCACTGTACAAAGCAAGCTGGAATACTGTTAAGCCCACCCCAACCTACCACATGGACCTCCTGTGATGTGTCACATACAAACACCTCTACTTCTGCTCAGCTTTTCCATTACCCATCATTCACTCTCATCATTGAACACCACCAAGCATGTGGTATTTCTCAAATGGAGATCATGGAGATGATGCTTACAGTCAGGAAGCACCATAAAGTAAATAAAAAATTGCAACTGGAAGTAAACAAAACAAAAAGATAAATAATTTAAAAAACCTGTTTCTTTTTAAGTCAGCTTTATGTTCTCCACAGAACAGAAACATAAGTCTTGAACATCTAAATTTGGAAATACTACATAAGCTATCTTTCTACAACTCCCATCATAGAATCATAGAATCATAGAATCATAGAATGTTTTGGGTTGGAAAGGACCTTAAAGATCATCTAGTTCCAACCCCCCTGCCATGGACAGGGACACCTTCCACTAGACCAGGTTGCTCAAAGCCTCATCCAGCCTGGCCTTGAACACCTCCAGGGATGGGGCATCCACAACTTCCCTGGGCAACCTGTTCCAGTGCCTCACCGCCCTCACAGTGACAAACTTCTTCCTATATTCTAATCTAAATCTGCCCTCTTTTAGCTTATACCTGTTACCCCTTGTCCTCTCACTACACTCCCTGATAAAAAGCGTTTCCCCATCTTTCCTGTAGACCCCCTTCAGGTACTGTTAGGCTGCTATA
>NW_010133031.1:43541-67108 GCF_000699245.1 Pterocles gutturalis | reverse complement strand
AATGAGGAAGCAGCAGTTTTCCAATTTAGCATTGCTTCTTCATCATGAGTGGAACAGATCTTGCAGCCTGTGTTGCTAGAGGCCGAGATGTACATTAAGAAAAAGTTCATTTGATACTTCTTCCAAAAGCTGACATACCCGGCCCTTGGTCAGACACAGCTCAGTCGTTCCTACGTTCCTGTATAACATACAGAAATAGATTAGTAATACCATATAATCTTGCACTTCAATATGAAAAAGACACTGCAACTTGAAAAAAAAAATTCCTTCAAACAATAAAATAATTAGAAACTCTATCCTTGAAGAGTGAAAATATGATATTATTGATAAATAGAGAGGAAAAGCCATTGAAATTGTATTTAAGATACTTCTCATTAATTTGTTTTTCTCCAAATAGTCTCCCTGACTGCAGAGAAAAGTACCTTGTGTTGTCACATGGTTTTCTCAAGATCAGTCACTTCAGTGAAATTCTGAACTGTGAATATAAGTTGTACTCACTGTTTCTGGAAATGCAGGCTTTCATCTTTAGTGCTAAGAAACACCTTGAGAGATAATTTTTAAGATTTACCCTAATAAACTTTATTTATGTAGAAAATCACTCTACACTGTAATTTTGAAAAATAAGCTAAATAAAAGTCAATAACTGGACAATACTCTTTTCTTATCAGTTCTATTACTTGCAATCAAAACAAGCATAGAGCTATGCCTATAAAGTGAGCTTTTCTAGTTCCTTCTACAAGTGCTAATGTTGTATCACAGTGGTTCTTTTCTGAGCCTCACTATACAAACCAACGAAATTCAGAAAAATCTTAAGAGAAATTATGCTGAACTTAAATATATAAACCAACGAGGTTCAGAATAAAACTTCAGAACAATGGTGCAATGGAGCTTGAGCATTCTAAATCTGAGTATTTAAAGGTATGAAACTCATTCATATATGTGCACTGGATAGTTTCATGAAGACTCTTTTGAAAGCCAGGAGTATGGACTGCAGCTAAATTACTGTGTAAGGAAGTGACCAGAGGTTATTCTCAAGAAATTACTTCTCCAGTAACATATAACTTGGCCTTCTAACCTTCACTGAGGTTATTCAAGATCAAAGAAGGTAAAATTAGGGTAATGCATCAGGCAGTCTCTTTTTAATGGTTGTGAATCGTGGGTTAGAATTCAAAAAGTAAACCTCTCATTGCAAGGTTGTCCAAAGTGAGATACGTTGAACAAATGTCCTAACTGTAATTATTCTGCTAAGTATTGTCTGAATTCCTGTTCCTTATTCTCTGGATCAGAAACAGCAGGTTCTCTGTATTATGTACTGTCTGACACAATAGTAACGTGGTTTATAAAAAATACGCCAGTGCATAGGTGACAATGCAAGCTCTGCACTAAAGGCAAACATTTGTAACCTGGATGCAATGTAAAGAATCAGTTTAAAATTAATTTTCAAACTTGTCTAAAGGGTAAGAGAATATTATATGAACAGCTTATAGTTCTTGGATATCTGTTCTGCTCTGTAGTCAGTTTTCTTCATTCTGGTACTTAGTGCTGAAAACATTACTGATTATCTGCATTAAGACAAATGCGGAATCTTAATGCTCTCTTTTAATTAACTGTTTTTTCTCAGTATTGCTCAATTACTGACTTGAAAGGGAACAGAATATTGTATTTCTATCATTCTGCACATCCTGCACCACTCCCCCACCTTTTGTAAATTGTCTTAGTTGCACCCTTTTGCACTCCTGGAAATTGCTGCATACATATTTATTTCCTTTGCTAATCGTATTTCTCGCTGTTCATGCCTTGCTTAGAACTTTCTTTTTTACCTGAATAATTATATGAGGACAGAATCGTCGCCTGGAGCTTGCCTAAGGCATCACATCTCAACACAGAGGACTGCCTGAGCCTTAGTTTTACCGCAGTATGCATTCTCACTGCAGAGGATGCATTCACTCAGTCAGATTCCTCCATTCAGCCACTACAGTGTTGAAAAAAGAAGGTATTTTATTTGCTTTCACTCACTTTCTTTCCATTGCCTATGAGTTGTCACTACACACTGTCTGTCATTTCACTTTGCTTTTGCTTTTGAGCAATGTGTTGATCAAACCATCTAGGAGTTCATTAGATTATAAATCTTATTAAGTAACATTTTCTGTTGTACTTCAGCTCTGCTTAGAACAACAATCCAGTGAGGCCCTGAGCACTCTTAACTTCTTTTGGAGTCACAACAAAACAGTTTCCAGTGTTATCAGTTCTCTACTTTGAATCATAAATTAATTTAGCATCAAAATAGAATTTACAGCTAGGAATCTGACTTGGATTCAAAAGTGAATGCATTTATGACCAATTACCGTCCACCTTATTTTTTCTTATTTTACTTTTTACCTAAGGGTATAAATACACGAAAACTCATCTGAACTGACACCAGGAGAGAAGAAAAATGAACTAGGACAAAAGAAGAAAACTAATGGAGCATCTCCCCTGTGAGGAAAGGGTGAGGGAGCTGGGTCTCTTTAGCCTGGAAAAGAGGAGACTGAGGGGTGACCTAATCAATGTTTATAAATATGTAAAGGGTGAGTGTCAGGAGGATGGAGCCAGGCTCTTCTCTGTGACATCCAGTGATAGGACAAGGGGCAATGGGTTCAAGCTGGAACATAGGAGGTTCCACTTGAATATGAGAAAAAACTTCTTCACGGTGAGGGTGACAGAGCACTGGAACAGGCTGCCCAGAGAGGTTGTGGAGTCTCCTTCTCTGGAGACATTCAAAGCCCGCCTGGATGCGTTCTTGTGTGATCTGATCTAGGTGTCCTGCTCCAGCAGGGGGATTGGACTAGATGATCTTTCAAGGTCCCTTCCAATCTCTAATATTCTGTGATTCAGTGATTCTGTAACAAATACAGTCTTTCTTGCTCACTGAATAAATTCAAATATGGCAAGTATCAGATTATTCTTTAGATATTTTTTTTTCTGTTTGCTGCATTCCCCTTAGATGACCCTTTAATTGTCAGGTAGTTGTCAGAGGATATTTTGAAGTAATGTCACACACACATGAAAGTCAAATAGCATGCATTTTACTGTGTGACTAACAATAACAGTCAGAAGTGGTAATGCTCCTAGTAAGATGGATTTGCTGCTGAGGGCCGTGATGTTATTTGCACAGTAGATGTTTTCTCATGGAAGCACTGCAAATATGCCCATAACCATGCATTCAACTTTATGGCCTTTTCATCTGTTGTAGTTTGAACCCACTCGGTTATCAGTAAAACACAGCACAGTCACTCAGTCAGGGATGTGGGAGAGAACTAAAGGGGTTAACAGAAAAGAGAATAATGGACTGAGATAAGAGGAATTTAATCACTAAACTACAATAAATTTTAAAATAATAATGGTAACAATAAAATAATAATAGTAATATATGCAATAAAAATAATGATAGCAATATATACAAATGCATAAACATGCAAATAGGTGATACACAGTGAAACTGCTCTCTACCTGAGGACCAAGGTTCAGCCTGTTCCCAGCTAACAATCCCAGAGCAGGGGGAGTCCCAAAACTGCCAAGTTAATTTCCAGATCTAGTTGCATTGAATTCAATATTTATTTTAGGGCTGAATTTGTTTCTGTAATTTAATGACTATTTAAAAAGACTCCTTGCAGCTCCCCTAAGATGTCATGGGGAGGAAAGGTGCCCAAGCATCCTCCTGGAAACTTCTTCAGCATGTCATTGCTGCTCTTCAGGAGGGGTGATCTCTCAGACAGTGTATGGAGTACTTGCAATTCAGGTAATTTTTTCCTCCAACCTGTACTGTTCAGTTAAAATTGACACTATTGAGGCATATGTTACAAGACTTGCCAATTTCTGAAAACATACTATGGAAACAAAACAAACAAACCTGAGAAGAAAGCTCACAGGGAACAGGTCATAAAGTTGAAGATTTGAGACTTGATGTAAATACCCTGAAAATCTACAGTGCGCTTAAGTACATGAAAAAGTGGTCTGTGTCAGCAAGGATTTTGTTTCAGGAAATGACAGAAGGGAGTCATAAAGTTTGCAAAGTGCTACTGAGATGGAAAGCAGCCCCCGGTGCCAAGCAGATAACTGATGCTTAAACAGCTATTAAATGTTGTGTTTGAGACTGCAGCACTAATAGAGAATTTGCCAACAAAAGATTATTAATAATAAAGAAATAATTGCATGTTTATACATTCTTTCAGCTAAGGATCTCTATGTTTTACGGCACTATGCCATGGAGCTTCAAAATGCATCAGTAATACAGACACATAACTGAACACTCTTACGTAGACTGAGAAATAAGTTTTATATAAAATGATCAAAGTCAAGGTTACACAGCGAATACTAAAAAAGTCAGGATTAAACTCCTTGATTTTCTATGTTGCATTCCTATGCAACAAACAAAAACCATCTATAATGTATTATCCAAAGAAGAAGACCAGCAGCACGGAATCTGGTAACCAGCTTTTTGCAAATGTGGAGTTTACTCCCTAGGTGTAAGATTTTCATCTTCACATGCACTCAGAATCCCAATATTTTTATAAAGGATCTTGTTTTATTTGTTTATCCTCCTTGTCAGATTATTTTTAATTCTTCTAATTGCCTGTGCATTTGTTACTCTCTTATTTTATTGGTAGCAATAACAACAATCATAAGATTCAGGGTACACTTTAAGTACTTTTTCTTTTTTCCTAACTGAACACTTTGCTCTGTGAATGCCTTTCTAAAAATACATAAACACCCTTAAACCTGGCTGGGATACTGTGTTAATTGCTTTAAGGACAAGAAGATGTGATATGTCATTTATGTTTGCTGATCCTTTCAGTTACAAATTCTCTTTTTTTTTGAGACATGACCTTCGCTGACAATGAGTTAAGTTAGTCATAACTTAAGTTCCCTGTTAAGAAAGAGAACGAGGAACTTCTTCAGGAGAAGTCATCCCACCTATCAAAGCACCCACCTCTCATGCCCAAGTCTTTCTATGTTTGCAGAGAAAGCTTAAACAGACAATGTAAATTAAGCATTTGGATTATTATGGAAAGCGAGACAAATTCTACCATAATATTTTGATTAATCTGTATCTAAAAAAGACACATTCTCACTTTTTCCTTCCAAATGACATCACAAGATATAATAATACAAATAATGACAAAAATAATTTGGAATAGAACTATGGAATGTGGAATGATATTATGGTTTGTGGAGTTATTGTATCAGAAAAATTAGTTGGCTAAGATTTTGGTCAAAGAAATGAGCCATTACAAATCCACTTTACAGTGATCGTGTTTCAAGGCAGTACTGCTGGGGTCTTGATCTTTGGTTGCATTCAGGGAAGATTTTGAAGATTCAAGGAGCTGCCATGTAGACCCAAACTATCTGATTTTGGCAGCTGCAGAAGTGACTCTATTTTGCCTCCATCTCTCTCTTAACTAAGGGATCACCTTTGGAACACCAAGTCCTCCTTTTTGGCAAAGAGATTTTGTACCAAATTAATGCAAGGCCAATCTCAGACTTTCTAACCCTTCAAGTCATGCTGCTGTTAGGGACAGAGGAGGCTAGCACCACAGGTGTCAGTGTAAGCAGAATCATACTTTCTTCATCAAATTTCAAGAAAAGCAACTAAACATTTTCCCTTTTCACTGTAAAAATAGATGTTTAACCAATTTTTACTTCAGGAAATTTCCTGTTTTGTTTTGTTTCATATTGTTTTCACAGATTTCTCTAGACATATTGCGTATTTTGTTTGATGAAGTGTCCAAGTGTATTAAAAATGTATTATTTATTGGACAAAAGACAATTTTATAAATAATACAACATACAACTATAATTATATGTTTATACTAGTGCATCAAGAGGGACCAATATTAACAGAAATTCTGCATGGACAGAATATTAGGGTATGTTTTTCAAACCTCTTTAAAATTCAGTACAACTTCTTTCTAATTAGGTGTGTTCTGTTTATGTATATATAAATATTGTAAATGGATTGAGTGTGACAAATATTCTTGTTTTAATAATAACAAATAAGAGTGTTGTTTTAGAAAGTGAAATGTTAAATTCAATTTAACAGTAAAATGAAATCAGCAAGAGACACTGGATCTTTCTTAGTGAAAAGCAAATTAAATATTATATACCATAAAAGTCTACAGAACAAAAAGAGAATGCTGAAATCTGTGCAGGACACCAGGAAAAAAAAAATGTTTGAAAAGAAACAGAGCACAGTTTAATGTGCCTATTCAATGATGAATGTTTCATTTTCTTTTTCTAATTTATTTGAAGAAAAAATAATTATTGCCATTGAAATACCAATCTTGAGAAATATGTGTTGCATTATGAGATGGAGAATTTGTTCCAAATGATAAAACAAACCAAATAACAAAGAAAAAACCTCTTGCCACAGTCAGAGTATTTCAGGTTTACACATTAGTAATGGGGGAAAATTCAGAAATTTTGTGAGGGTTTTTTTCTTAATAGAACAACATTTCTCCTGAAGCGTGTTAAATAATGTCTAAACTTTTGATATAAGGATTGTACATACTTATCAATAAGGAGTTTTCTCAATTACTTTTTTTATATGTTTTTAAATGTCTTTTCCACTTTTAAAGGAGCTCAGTGAAAATGTCCAGAAGGAATATACTATTAAACTATAAAGTCTGAAAAAATTCCATTTGTAATAAAATGAGAGAAGCCACCTTTCCAGAAACAAGAACACATTTGTTTTGTTATTTTTAAGTTAAAAATATTAACAGTTTGAAAATTGGCTTGTAAGGGAGTCATTTCTCACACTGAGTTAAGATAAAATTGTTTTATAATCCATCTCACCAAAATGTGTGATTATGGGGAATTTAAAAGTCAGTGCTCGATTTTGGAAAAAACATATTGCTCTGTGATCTGCTGCGCTGGGAAAGGCACACATCTGCAGTGTGCAGGAGCAGACAAGAGACTGGATTACGACACAGTGAGTGACAAAATCTCTTTTATTCTGAAGACAAAGACTTGACTTCACCCGAAGGACACATGGTTTCCGTTTGAACAGGGTCACTAGTGGGTGTTGCCCCTCCTACTGTCTTTTAGTTGCTCCCCTCTGACCTCATCCTCCACACCCCAAAAGTTATCTGCTTTGAGTGATCATTGTGGATTCAAGGGAACTATTCACAAAATATTCTGTCTACCATATAAGGGGTTTGCAGGATTTTTATTTTATGGTTATAACAGCCTACTGGGCTGTTCCATTTTCTTATTCCCTGCTTGTTAACTGCAGCATGAGGAGTGAACTGATTAATGACCGTAGTCACTACAGAGAATTGGGGGAGGGAGATAGATGGCTAGACGGTTAGATGTGTCAGTTATGTCCAGTTATCATTCTCTGATGTGTGTGAACACTGGAGCTAAGTCAAGTATAACAATGAATCAGCACAAACAACAGCAAAATGAATATGTGTGCCTGGAAGTTTATGTATCTACACATCTCTTTGCATATATACATTATATATGTTGAGTTATATACATGTGTGCAGAGAAGTATGTTTATACTATATATGTGAATATATGTATATATATTTACACATTTATAAAACATCTTGTGTGTATATAGAAAATACGTAGGTTCTGTACACATGTACATATACACACACACACAATGTAGTAGGTGTATAAAATTTTATCAAAATATGTAGGTTCTCTTTTCTTACGTAAAACCTTGTATATTGGTTCAGTCCAGAAACACACTGAGCCCATTGTCCTTTACTCAATGCATAATTAGAACTATATGTAAACCTCATAAGCCTCACCCAATCAAACAGTGCTTTGCTAAAAAGTGGTGTAGGCACTGAGTGTAAGCCCAAAGTGTTCCCTAAATGGTGCAAACACTTATTAACATCAATAATTTGTAATTTTATGTTTCTTTAAAAAAAAAAAATGGCTGAGAAAGCATTCAAAATACAAGATCATTTCTTTTTAGAACAGATGCTTAAGGCTCTTATTAACATCTACATCTAGGACAAAATTAAGTTCAGGTGTTCTTAGCTACAAAAGGGAAGAAGTTAATTCTGAGGGTAAGTGGAAAACAGGTTAATTTTGATAAATTTTGTTTAAAAATTAAATCTGTTGGTCGGTTTTAATGATGCAGCATATGCTGCTATTGATCTGAAATTTGCATCAAGTGATTTGTCGTAGTGGTTCCCAGTACTTAGGGAGAGGGAGTAACTGACTGGGGATGCTGACCCCTAAATCACATTGGTTTGGATATACTGAGAATAATTTTCAAGAAAAGCAATGACATCTACTGTCTACTCCTCTGTTTTTATAATCTTTTATTAGAAAGGACTCACTAGATTTGGAAAGAGAGTATGCTTTAGCTGACAAAATATTAGGAATGACCTAGAGCATCTCAGTTACCATCCTCAGCCTGTTAGCTGCACTGTTATTCTGAAGTAAAAGGAGGCCCTTCAGAGGTTAATGAATGAAGTTAATGAGAGGAAAATGCTGCAATAAGATAAGGAAATAGTTGTGACCAACCTTCATAAAAATGCCAGGAAAAACAAAGAAGCAGAGAAATAAATTTTCAAAGAACAACTACTGCCTGTCCAGGACATGCGAAGGTTACAAGACAGACAAATATAAGGCTGGGGAATACAACTGCAAGACCAGTGAGACTGGAAATGGAAAAGCAGGTAAAAATCATATGACCTAGGCTGTCCTGTTTCAGTTCAGGACCATTAAGAGACTATTGTCCTTTAAGCACAGTGGACGCTGTCCACTGATTTCGAGGCCAATGAATATATCTTAGCACTACTGAGTTTACCATTATTCAACTACAATGGTTCAGTCAAACTCTAAAGTGTTTTCTCAGGAGGTAAGAGCTCGTTGTCTTCCACTGTCCTTGTAGCACCTGAATCAGAAAAAAAGAAGCCTAAGAATGATTGGTATCTGTCCATTAAATCCATCTGATTAAATTGAAATATTATAACTTAGCATTTCACACTCAATACTTTGCCAAAGGCAACAGTGACAAAAAATATTTTCAGTCTCTAGTGCACTATATTTTAATGACAAATTAAACATATTTAATGTTTGACACAATCAAATATAGGTCATGATTACTGTTGCAGAGATGTTCAGGTGCTCTTTAAGGTCAGTGGAAAGCCTGCTGAGAAGTTCAGGTGTATTAAGCGTAAGGCTAGCAATCTGACACAGAATTAGTGATAGAAGAACTTGAATATTTTCAAAAAATCTCAACTTTGTATTACTTACTGAGATCTTTTGATAAATAAGGAGCTTAATTTGGTGCTTCAGTAGTAGCAACGTTCTTTTGAAAATTCAGTCCTTAAATTATTCACCAATAGTAAAACATACAGGAGAAATTCTGTCCCTGTAAGAGTTTTATTGTTGTCTTAATTTGGACTGGAATTTTAAAGATGTTTTGTCTCCTCTGTTGCTTCTTGGTTTGGTTCTTTCTTTTGCTTCTACTTTTTCTTTCAGATACTTTACTTTTAAGATTAATAATATGCAGAAAGTTGACCCTGTTCTGACTTGATTATCTCATAGATGCGAATCTTGTATTCAGGGAATTCCAGAAGGTATGGTTTCTAACACAGCACTAGATTAATTTGGTTGTATGTTTTCCAAACATATTAATTTAAACGCAAATGTTGATGCCATAGATTACTTTATATATATGGCAATAATGTTGTGCTATGGTTGTATAACCACTTCCATGTAAAGATCTTTTTTAGTATTAACTTTAAATTTTATGTAACTCTGAAATCAAGCTATCACTTTTCCAGGCTTTAGTTTTCCATGCGCAATCTCACTTTGTAATAAACCTTTAACCTTTTTTTTTTTTTTTTTCTGTGTGCTCTTTATTTTTTGTTTTGTTTTGTCTTTTTGGTTTGAGCAAATATTTTATATTTCTCTGAAAAGAAGATCAGGAAATAATATCCCTTCACATTGAAAACCTTCTCACAGTGTTGTTTTTAAATAGCTTTAATATTGATTTTAAATAGACTTAGAGAAAAACATACCAAACTTAAAAAAAAATTTAGGAAAATTATCGTCACTGATCAACAATACCATTTTCTTATTCCACAGAAAATTGTAATCTTTTTTCCATGGCATTATTATATTTAGGAAATAAATTTGTTCATACAGTTGTTCCTAGCATATCTGTGGAAGGCAGCAATATGACTTTCTTAGCTGTTCTTATCAGCACTTCTTATTACAGAAATTTTCCACCAATGTTCAAATTGAAAAGTTTGAAGTGTTTTCGTCCTTTTTTTTTTTTTTTTTTTTTTTTTTTGTTGAAAAATATTACTTTGTCCTATGAATATTTTCCACAAGAATAAATTTTCTAATCTGGGCAGAAATTTTTCATTTTAACTTTCTAAATACTTTTTGCCTTGGCTTTAGTGCACATAACCATTGAAGGTACAGCTACAAACCAGAAGACATCCTGTGAAGCACCCTTCACAGCTGCTTCTATATGATATGTTCATTCACTTTTTGTTTTCTTTGACAGGAAAATTCCTTCGATTAACTAAAAGGGTTGTCTCAAGAGAGGTAATAGCTAGTTTTAAATCCACTAAAGTGGAAGATTGTGATGTTACATAGTCTTTAGTTTCTGGCAAAAAAAGAAAAAAAAAAAAAAAGGCATGAGCTCTTTTTCCAATATGTCCTGAAAACTAGAACAGGTGGTAGTTGCATATTCTTGACTGATTTACATAACAGTGTAGTGTATTTTGTAGTTGTGTTAAGTCTGTACAATGGGTCCTGGAATGATTTCCCAAACACTGGTATTTGGTGCGCACCTCAGCCATGTTGTAGATTTGTCCTGGGATGTCGAACAACTGTGTTATACCTTCTTGACCTCCACCCGTGTCCTCACATATCTCACATGAACTCAGGCACTGAGACTGTAAGGGAACTATGGCCCATGTCAATAGGAGCCTGTCCTGGTCCAGATGATCACAACTGTGGAATGGATGTTGAAGAACGCTTGCTGTACACAGAGAAACAGCAGCGGAAAATAAACAGCTGCTTTACTTATTTCTCTACAGAAGCTGTTTTTAAAATCCAAGAAACAATACAATGAATGAGATCTTATATACAAAGTATTTAAATCATTCTCTAGAGCTGCATAGTGTGGACATACTGAATTCCAGAGTAGAGTTAAAAATGCTTTTAAATTCTCCAGGTGCAATCCCTCAGGATATATAAGCAATCTCCTTTACAGTTCTGAAAATGCATTGTTCCCAAATGCATTGCAAATGTTGACTGTTCAGGCTTTTCTATGGGAGAAATCTCACATTTATCTTTCCCCTCACCACTACTCCAGGGTCTAACGAAAACCTAAATGGGAGAATAGCCAAAGTTTGCAATCCACAAAGTGACAGGTTTTACTGATAGAGGAAAATGTACAAAGACTTCTTTGAGATCCATAAGAACCATAGTGGGGGGCATTCAGTTAGTCACATCTTTTAATTACCCCAGCAGAAAGATAAACCAGAGACTTGCTGTGGCATGGTGCTCCTGCCCTGGTGATGGGACTCTACAAGGTTGGACACAGCAGAGACAAGAGCAGAGAAATGCTATTATCCCCCAGCATCATTAGCATAACAGCAGGGGTGAGTCCTGAGAGTTTCTGAGCAAGGGATGTCCCCTTGTGTGATGGTACTACTGAGCACAAGGGCTGTAATTCTGAAATAATGTGGATTATTGGAAATATAGCCTTACTACTAAAATTTTATGTATTGAATTAAAAGAATTTCCTTATCTGTGTTTTATATATTCAAATTTAGCATAATTGTGATACAATATATGAACAGAAAAAAACACTACAGAGTATTTTCATGAACAATAGTTCAAATTTGCACAAAGCAAACATAGCTTGGAACATTTTTTATTAATGAACATGTCCTTTTCTTTTTTTTTTTTTTTTTTCTTTCCATGAGATTGCATTGGCTAATATTATATTTTTCAAATCAAGGTGGAAATTAAAAGTTCAATTTAAATCTTGGCAACCCTTCAGGAACATTAAAAAGAAATTAAATTATTTTTGGAGAGACAAGCTGTTGTATTTTAACTTTCTTTTTACACAAATGTTAAAAAAACCTTTTCCTTTTAGAATCTGTCCATAGCATATAACCAAGACTCTCCTTCAGTAACGAGTCAAGTGACCCACTTATAGTTGTTAAAATACAGACAAGAAAAATTTGTTTTAAAGGGATCTTAGGACTGCCGTACACCAACTACAGTATGATTCATTGGTTGTTTCCTTCCCACTTGCTAAGGACACATTTTTATAAACAGCTAAAGCAGCCTAGCAACTCTTCTCTTCTTTTGGACTAGCTGGTACACCACGTCTACAGCTACAAAAAGGTTGCTGACATCCAAACTGCTTGCTGGTTAAGGTTTCTCAGCTCATGATTTACCCCAAATCAAAATGGAGAACAGGCAGCCCGAGAGGCAGCTGGCCCATGCATGTCGGCCCTGCCCAGAAGAATTTAGCAGAGCTGAGGTAACATACAGTCCTTGGTGAGCTGTAGGGACATTTCCCCATTAATATAAAATATGTTTTAAAACCAATAATCAATAACCTTGTTTTTTTATGGAAAACCTGCTGCTGATTTCCAAAGAAGCTGAATCATTCTCTGAAGTATTTATAACGGAACAATCCTGAAGGATTTCTGGCAATATCCAAGGTATTTATAAGAGGGACTCAATACAAGTAAAATAACTTGCTGCTGAATCTTCCCTTGGGCTGATGTATAGTGCAACTAAGAAAATTTATTACAATGAAGAATATGAAGATTTGCTTAATACTGCAGAGCAAAGAGTGACCTTATTGTGCCAAATGCACATTGCAGACTAAGTAAAAATAAAAATAAGTGTGTGATGGAGGAACTCTTGAAAGATGCTGATATACACAATTTCAATGATAAATTAAATATGTCTCTATTTAATAAGGTTAGTTACTACTCTGAACACTTAAAATTTCACGTTTTTGTTTACCAAGGATTAAGCTATCTAGCAAAGACAATACAAGCATTACTTCAGGTATAAACCAGCATAAATTAGGTTAGAGTTCAGCTGTGGGTTATTAAACTAAATACGGTATATGTATTATTATGTATAGCAGTGCTATGGAGAAGGGAAAGAAGCACAGATGTTAATGGAAACAGCTCCAGGAAATGTATATGGAAGTGAAATATATATGAGGTGAGTACTCAGAAGCATAATCCTCAAACACGTATGCTGAACCAGAATCAACTCTTCGGTCACAGCCCATTGAAGTTGTAGGCCAGTTGGGATTTATATCATTCTACAGCAGGTGAGACTGATTTGATACAAAAATTTGGAATAAATATTTTGCACAGCTTCTTTATTGGTTGACTGTTCTTTGGAGCTATTGAATATATTTATTTTTAAGCATAAGCACCTTAATAAACTGCAGCTATGTCAGGTGGAGAGTTTTACTTGTCTCCTAAATGTCAGACCACCCTGTTGCACTACTGCTGTAGTTTCAAGTATGACAAAGCTGTGAACTGCAAAGACACAGAGCAAAACAATATCAATGTACACACAACTTCAAGGGTTTTTTGTTGATTTCAGTACTCTAACTCCCATTTAATTTGAAGACACCTTGGCCCATTGCTCCTAACTTCATCTTCAAAAATGTTCTAGTGAACGCAGTCCAGTGAAAATATCATTTTATTGCTTGGAAAATCTTAATTTTTAGTTTCTTCAGGATGCTTTACCACGAAACATTTCACCTCTTTCAGCACTAGCTCAGAGGATCCTCACACAGCACTGTGTCCACAGAGTTACACCTCAAACGGAAATGAGACAGAACGCTGCTGTCTAAAACAAAAAATTCCTCCACAAAATGCAGCTCTTGTGTTAGTATTTATTGAATGTCCGTGATATCATCCTCAAAAATGTTTGTTATTGTAGATTCCCAGTAATATAGCTCCCACTTACTCTCTGTTATATTCCAAAAATTAAGTATAATTTTATGTGAGCACAGATTTATTGTGTAGCCCTGGTAGAAGCCTTTGTGTGCTGATAGGTGCTTTCATCTGAGGCAGTGCTGATGCACCTATACGATTCCTTACAAAGTCCCTGTGGCAGGATTGCAAACCTGGGAAGCTGGAAGTTTGGGTTTTGTATCTTCTTGTTCCTCACAGAACTTATGTCCATGCTGCCATGGCACAAAGCAGTACTCTACTCATGGGCTCCAACTTGGTCTCCTACCCTGCAGCACCCCTTCCTGCTCCTGCCGAAGCCGTGCAAAACACAGAACAGATCTCTTGTCATCTACAGGAAAAATAGTTCTGTATGCTGTTGGTTAAAGCTATAAGGAAATAACCAAATACTGCCATTTTGTGCATGTAGGCTCTGTGATTTATATGTGTTTGTCTTTTACGTCCCTCCCTTTTCAACAAAATAAGATGAAAATTCATTCAGATCCTAGTTTAGGTTTAGTGCTGGAGGAGGGGAATGTACGAGACAATATAAGTAAACACTCCTGAATGTACAGGAGCTTAAATTTACAGTTTCCTTTCTTTGTGACACTCTTCTGGAGCTAGCTGCTTTTTCATGCCCTATGAAATCTAATTTAGAGATATTCAAGTTATCTTCAGGTTTTTTCTAAGCCCTTTGAAACTTTATAGCAAAAGAAATGTTAATAATGTCACACACGCTTTACCCACATTTGCAGTTTAGCAGACAAACCCTGTCATCTTCCTACAGTTTAAAAATATTCAGGATTTAAAGGGGAAACTGGCAAGTGAAACAGTGGTTTCAAGCACAGAGAATTAGAGGCTCATTCAGTCTTTCTTACATAATTGTCTTGTACAAATGAAATAGCATAACACATAGAAGAAAAGTTTTAACGTTTTCACTGCTATTATTCTCTCCTAAGATGTATTTCTTCTCTGCTGATTTTTTGTTGTTTAACCACATATTGGTGCACTCAAGAGGACTTGGCGATTAAGGTAAAGGTTTATGTTTTCTAGTTAATAAATTTTGAAGAGTTCAGCACTTCAGATCCCTTCATATAATCATACTATATTTCTGAACTTCCACAGCCTTCACTTCTGATATGCAAGTGCTCTCATGCTTCTTAGCATAGAAGTTGAGATCTTGGTGTGAGCTCCTCAGAACTATCTGAAGAAGCAGAAGAAACTGTCTCCTTATGCTCATATACGTGCAGGGAGGTACAGAGTTTCACGATACAGATACTCAATGGAATATATGTTTCTTGTGCCTTCTTTATGAGAGTTACACTTTTCCAAGTCAGGGCAGATTTTATGCTGAATACTCGTTTTATCATCTCTTTTTATATAAATGGAAACAGTGACTCTATATCATGCAGTCTTCAGGCATACTAAGAGCTTTCCACGACCTATTACAAACTGAGGGTAAAAAACCATAAAATAGTTGTACTATTGTTTAGTTACTCACAAGGAAAATACAGTATGCATGTATCCATAAATACATGTATGCATAGGGAACATTGCCTACATTATCTGCCTCTTGGTTTTTTTATTTGAGTCTTACCTACGTTAAGGTTGATAATCTTTGTGATATTTTTGTAAGTGTGAAGACTCTAACTATGTTTAACAAGAAAAGCACTTAATCTACACATCACTTCTAAACTTGATCCGGTCTCTCCTAATTAATCACTTGGTCCTTCAGCCTCCCATTCTCATTGGTATTTTCACAGTATTGTTACAAAGACCAAAGACTATGTGTGCAGAAAAAAAGTAGTCAACATCTTTCTGCTATCTTATCTCCCAAAACTTGCTCACCAAACAAATATCCAGCTCAACACCAAGAAGCTACAAACAGGAGACAGGAGCACAGATGGAAGAGGTCTTTACTTTCTCTGTTGATGGTAATTAAGCATCAGATCATTCTAGCTCTGCTGTAAACATGTACTATAAGGTCACTAGTTATGTGGCTACATTGTTTTGTGTTTCTGTATTTCCTTTAGCTGCAGGTTCCTCTGAGGGACATCGAATGTACTGACGTTGCAGCCTTCCATTTAATTGATGACCAGCTACCTCACTGCCTTTCCCATCATTTTTACCTGTCAGGAGAAAAGGTTCTTTTGAAAGCAGCAGGCATTAAGTTCTCACAAAGTAGCACGCACTTTAAGACAAAAGTAGGGGAAAAGGAGGAACCTCCATCTTTCTCTAAGTTTTAAAGCAAAGCTAAATTAAACTAAACTGACTGAACTCTGCTCGGTCTGCTGGCAGAAACAGATTAGGTTTTTGACTCATCACTTCTTTGAATAAAAACCATCAGTAATCTTGTATGTAAAACTAAACCACAAAGCAATGCTGAATACCTTTAAAAGGCTTTTTTTTTCTTGAATGGAGAGAAACTACTGACACAAAATTTAATTCTATTATGCAAATGCACCTTTTCTTTCTGTATGTCTACTTTCTTTTCCAATCCTCTCTGAGGTTTTATAACCAGAAGCAATTGCAGAGTGCAAAAGTTGAGGTTGTTTTGTATCACCCTTTTGTTAGAGTGCATGTGCTTCTCATCCAAATATTTACTTCCTCAGAAAATGTATTACTGCTGGATTTGTCCCAGTAAACATGGAAAGCAAGATTCTTAGTTGGTCAAAATCTGCAATGCTTCAGTGAAGACATTTTTTGATTCTGCTCTGCCTCCTCTCACAAATTTGACCACCACTGTTTTCTGGAATCTGTGTATCAATCTAGGATCTTAACTGACGTCCATAGGGAAGCTTGTTATTTGATGTTTAGAACCTACTTTGTCTAACTTTTTGTCCGACAAGCCTTTTGCCTTATTAAAACAAATTATACAATCCTAAAAATTGCACTATGCATGCCGTAAACACGCAGGGATTCATTTACTGCAAAACAATCTACCAAAAGAGAAGAAACACTGCTAAAATTTATCTATAAGGACAGTGTAAAAAAGAAAAAAAAATCATAACTTTCAGCAGATGTTCTCCTGGCTGGTCTTTTGTCCACTGAAAATTCTATGCTTCTGAACTCAGTGATGTCGTAGTAGTCCATAACTACAATATATTCATTATATATGTCTGTTAATTGGATCACATGAATCAAACATTTTTTGTACTCTTGTCTCTTTTTCAGTAGCACCTAGAGGTGTCCAGCTGAAACTCCATTGTACTGGAATAAATGCCAGTCCTTGCCTGCAAGAGATTTCAGTCGAAAGCATGAAAACTAACAAGTACTGGGGAAGAAAAATAAATGTGATAGGCATGATAAGGGGCTAGTTTAACACAACTAATATAATTTGGTGTAAAAAAGCTCAAGTCACAATTTCTTACTTGCTTATAGACTAGGAGATAGCAATTTTCTGTACATGAAATGTCAGAAATGAGTCTCCCTTATTTATCTAGGGGCTTAGTGAACTCAGAGGTACCCTACTGTTGTAAAATTTATAAGCTAAAATTCTGTTCAAATACTTTGGATGATATAAACAAATCCCAAGAATGTTATGCTATTTATTGTTTCCCAGAATAACTCCTTTAAACAGAACATATACTAGGATAAATATTTTTAAACTTCGAGGTCAACTTGTAAAGAGATTTTAAAAGATTGGTGGGTATGCAGATATGTCAGAAATTTACTCTCTAAGTCCCCAGTATTAAATACCCAAAAACTAAAAAATGAAAAATAATACCACTATCCCCGAAGTCTGAAGAAGTCAAACACAAAGTACGTAGTGCACTTGGAATTTAAAAAATCCCTCCAACTAAAAGCAAATATTTAAAAACTATTTGAATGTTTAGAAATCTTGTTTAAAAAACAGTAATAAATTTAGAAGTCTTAAACCAGCTTCATGAAAGATATGAGAAAACATAAAACCAAAAGATATGAACATAGATTAACTGAGGATGAATGAAGACAATACACTATAAAGAGAATACACGATAACAATTACTTCCAAAAAATATACAAGCTCATGATGCACTCTAAATATGAGCAAAAAAGCTTTTAAATTTAGATCAATTAATCTAAACTAATTTACAATATTAATGTCTGGACTTGGAAAATCTGTTTTTCTAGAAGTCTCCAACAGCACCTATGGCACCTCTCTGACTGGGAGGAAAGGAAGCACCTATCTGTTCCTTTACACTTCACACTTAGAAGTAAAGGAGATTCTTTAGTAAAACAGACAGGATCAAATTCCTGAACTAAATGTAAGGGAGTGAAGTCAACATAAGGAAACTAGAAATGAAAAGCAGGAAACAACTCATGAGTAAACTAAGATTTTGGCAACCAGGGTCAATGTCATAAAGATCAGGCAATATATTGTGTTAGTATTGGTAGAGAAGTAGCTATGCTAGATACGATCCACGGACACCATTAAGTGACTTTGTAGGTGTATGAGTACTGCATACTGGAAACCTATGGCATCCCAGAACAGAACATAATATTAATTCCTTGATTATATGATCATATGGATCTTTTTTTTCTGTTTCAGTCCAACTAGATCTAAATACTGTAAATTAATATAAGATCATGACTGTTGGACTTGATGATCCTTGAGGTCTTTTCCAACCTTAATGATTCTGTGATTTTATGATTCTATCATTAATTGCTACCTTTTAAAATGATTTGCTGATTTTACGCTGAGGATGGGAATACTTCTTTCAACATAGAGAAAATGGTGTTAAATCTTTCAGGACAACTAGCTGAGTAAGCAAATTATTCAGCACATGAAAGGAAGTGTCATGACAAACAAGGTTATTAATAAGGACCCTCCAGTTATCTTCTGGCCATTGGGTTCCATTATCAGCTTCAATGAAGTGGCAGATGCTAATTAGCTCCCGTGGGTAAAAGGGGCAGTTGCATAACAGCCATAATGTCAAAGGCAAATAATGTTATAAATGTAATTGATAACTACACTCTTGCATCAGCTACTAGGCCAAAACGGGTTTTTCATCAGCACCAACAATTCAGGAGGAAAATAAGAGTGTAAGAAACAAACAAGGTGTCAGACAAATGCTGCAGGAAAATTAAACAGTAAGCTAGCTTGATTTTCTTAGCTGATACTGTAAGTGACAACTGCAACAAAAAAAAAAAAAACCAAAAAAAAAACAAACAAACTTTTGTCTAAATGTTACAGAGATGTCAGAAATTACTACATTTACATATATTTTAGTTTTGATACATTAAGGCTAAGATAATTATTTTCTGATTGTTGATTTCCCTCAATGCACTTTCATATTTTAGTCTTTCCTTTGAGTAGCTCAGATATACAGATTTTAAATGTGTGAAAAAGACTTCAGAAAACTATTTGCATCTTATGTAATCCAAGACTACATTTAAACATCACAGAAGTTTCTTTGTATTTTTGTGTATTTTCTATATATTCAGTAATTAACAAAAAATTATGAAAGCATAAAGAAAATATGAATAATGTTATTTTTTTCCTCCAGTCCCTTCTCCAAACTCATGTTTTACATATTAATTGCTATTCACACATCTTCCAGCATTCCTTTACACAATCTTTGCACAATATGAATAACAAAAATACTATTTTATTAAATAAGCCGTTAGAAAGGATCTGTGAACAAAAAACTCCCCACTGCTTAAACTGTAACTTGTTTCTTTTCCTTCTGTTAATCAGTCCTACCTTTTGCCCAATTACATGTCCTTCTCTGGGTTGTCTACTGTGTACTGAAGATAATCATAGAATCATAGAGTCATCAAGGCTGGAAAAGGCCTCAAGGATCATCAAGTTTAACCATCAACACACACAACCTTGCCGAGGCTTACTGTTTCCATATTAAAATAATTCAGTTTTTGTCAGTAGCTCTCCTATTGGAATACTCTTTCAGGACCACATTTTTCTGGTAATTAGACTCTTTGTTCTATTTTCCAGACTAAATGTATTAATGTACAGCTCATATACGCTCCAGTATCAATGCTACCATTTTCATTCTTTTCCTTACCTCCTTGAGTGCACTTGGTGACAGTATTTCTTTGCCTTCTCAAGCATCTTTTCTGTCTCCTTCCTTCAGGCAAGCAATCCAATTTACTGATCACTTGTTATCTCCTCTTCTAGTTTGTCTCAGGTATCAGTCCAGCTTTGCTGAATGTGAATGAGCACAAAAGAAATTTTTATTAGGTTTACATGAGGATGGCTTGTATCTACTAGCCTTGTTGAAGATCATTATTCTTTGTCTATTTGTCTGAGACATGGCCTAAACCTGTAGAATACTAGAAACATTATGTGACATGTTAACAATAAAAAATATTCTGGTGAACTAAATTCTGGGATGAATCTTCCATTTAATGACAGACATAGTTCATGATCTTGAGTAAAACACTTAATACAAACCTGAGGAACTGAAGTACAACTAGGATCTATCTACTCATCTATTTGTGGCTGAAAGGATTACAGAAAGGTAGTGGTCAATACCTCAACACATTATAGTAACGATTCACCACAGCTGTAAGAAAACTTCGGTAAAAAAAAGACTGTCCTCACAAGCTAAATACTGTATCTAGAACTGGAAATTTATTAGAGTTTAGAAAAGATTGTACAAAACGCCTGAACACTTTATTATTTTCCACACTGAACTTTAGATGAAAAAACCATGGAAGAAGAAAATATGTTCTCTTTCCATTTGACAAGGGATGAAAAAGAAGAAATTATGGTTGCGATTCTGATCACATAATTTAACATTTTTTCTGGTACCACTTTATTTGTTAGTATAGTTGTGTTGTCTAATTCATTCCCACTCTTTTTCAAAAATCTGGTGGTTTTTTAAGCCATGATGAAAATCTGTGTATTTAAATTGCTAGACAGTGAACTTGAAAATATATCTGGAATTATTCTGTTCAAGACAAAATGGAGAATGCCGTGATCCTCAATCAGAATACCTGTGGTTTCAGAACAAAATTATTATACTGCAAACATTTACAAGAGGAAAACAATTTAAGTGTTGGCTTACATAACGAGTTAAACATTCTATGATTATTTCATGTGTTTCAGAATCTTTTGTATCACGACAGAATGCATGTTCTGGAGGATGGGGACAAATCAGAACATGTAGCAAGTATCCTGTGACTTTCCCTAAACACACTGAGCAGTGAAACAATAAGATGCTCTGAAAAAATCAACACAAAACCCACTTTGTCATTATTGTCCCCCAAAGCTAAGTTTATTGCTTTTATAAGATCAGAAAATCATATTATTTTCCTGGAATATTTTTTTTGAAATAACAATTACTCTTGGTTTATGCAGTGAATCAGGAGGATATGGCTTTTAGTCAGTTTTTTTCCGACTGTGATGTTTATCTGACAACTGTATAAGAAACTAAATTGCCCTCAAACCTGAACTTTTCTAACAGCGCAATGCTTAGTTCCATTACCATAGACTAAACAATTTGTAGCTATTGTACAGAGTAAAAGTGCTGTGACATTGCATCAACAAGCATGTGCTTGTGAGTGAAGTTCTTCTAAATTACTTGCAAAACTGACTTTATCAACAAATTTATCATTCTCTGCTTAAGAAAACTGATCACCTGGAGTGCCAAATCAGTCTGGCATTTAAATATTCTGAATTAATTGGTGGTTTAACATGCAGAAGTATAGTAACCTCTTCTGTAAGTGAAGGAATAAATGCAACATAAGACCTACATATTTTTTATGTAAAAATATGTTCTGTTTTGTAAACATTTATGATCAAATGTTTTATCATTTTATCTCCATCTTTGTGATTCAATGTTGCCATATTGTGCCACTTGCCTCTAATGAGGTAACTGAAAAAGAAGTCATAGCAGAAAGTGTCAGAAGTGTCTTTTTTTCTTTTGGAAAATTAGTAAGAGTATATGTGGAGGAAAAACCTGAAGCTCAGGCATCATAGAGACTGTAAATGCTAAATATAGATTTATCTCAACATAATCCCTTTGCTGGAAAGAGAAACACAGAGAGCTATAATGGGAAAACCACTCTTGACTTAGAGTACACAAAATTCTAGTTATGCAAATGTTCTGAAAAATTTCTGCTTATTAAAATAGTCACAGGTAGTCACACGAGTTGGAATGTAATTGATGATTTATTGCGTCTGGGAACTTCACTCTACAAAACACGCTTCCCACTCCCAAAGCATCCAAAGTTTCTATTAAACTGGAATAAACTTATTGTCCTTAATATTCCATCTTATAATTTCCTTTTGTTCTCCATAATTCTGACTGAGATAATCTTTCACTTACTACCTTGTATTTGGTTTAACAGTTTTCCGTGGCAGATGTCTCTCTTTTCTGTGAAGATGTTTCTCTGTGTTGTGTCCAGAGGCTGAATAGTATAATGAGATTTGGACCATGACAGTTCCACATCATAAACTAAACACAAATAAAACCAAAAAAACTCCTATTGAAAAAAAGAAAAAATCAGCATTCAAGATAGTCTTTATTTGCCTCAAAGACTTCATTAGACTTCACTATCTCTTCCTAGGTTGTACAAATAAAGCCACCTTGCCAGCTTTTCAGTAGTAAAAAATGCTCCACACTTCCTACTCAGCACCTTTCCACTCCACTTCTATAATGCGTTTGCTCATAAGCTCTCAATGCACTGTTATGTAGATGAGAATATAATAAATGAATCAGTCAAAAAATCCTTTGGATGTAATCATGGCACAGCCATGGGGAAAGGCATTAGTAGGGAAGTGCTTGATAATTTGCAGGCCTCTGCAACAGATTAGGACTTGATGTTCATGAAAATAGATTCTAATAAAGAAACTTAAAGGAATAAAAGATGCAGCAGCACATGCTTAGAGAGATTCTCAAATATTGGCCAATCAAAGAGAGGAAAAAAGTTGGTTAAAAAAGCTAAGCATAACATCTTCATGCAATCTCTGATCCATTGCTGTTAAGGGAAGATTTAAAATGCTACTCATGTATTATTTTGCCTTACTTGTTACAAAAATGTTATGAAAGTCCATTCTTTCCCCAGTGCCCTCCCAGCCTGCAGGTAGAACTGAACCCACTGTTTCCATTAACAGGGAAAATATGGATTTGTCCCTGTAAAATAATTGTCGACATCAGCGTGAAAGACGTAGGAGTTCTCCACATTAACAAAAGAGAAGAGCAGAAATGTGGGTTGTTTTAATGGGTTATTTGCCACTCCAGGAACAAAGGTTTTATGCTTCTAAGACTCCATTTTCAGTTATGGAAATAGTAGTTGAAAGCACCTCAGAAGTAAAAGTAATTCTATCAATGTGTGTGAAAAGCATTTTACTCCTGCATCATTAATACTGCATAAATGTTCCTGTAATAGGTGACTGGTAACACAAATGGTGCAGTAATGACCCTTGATTTTAGTCTTGTTATTTTTTTTACAGTTTTTGGCCCAAATCAGTCTCTAGGAATCTTTTCTTGTAAAAAAGAAAAAGAAATGGTATTTGCATTTGACTCCTATGTCGCCTGAATTATAATTAGAGGAGGTAAAAAAAGACAAGTCTTATTTTGACAAGTGTATTTGTATTTAATTTTATAAGCTAAATAGTAAATTATAACTAAAATGTCTCTATGAAATTGT
>NW_010133031.1:36526-43521 GCF_000699245.1 Pterocles gutturalis | reverse complement strand
TTAACATGAAGAAAAGGTGACTCAAAAATAAAATAAATAAAATAAATAACTAAAAACTGGATATAAACAGGATGATATTAACCACCTGTAGAGAACAAAAGAACAAAAACAAGTTTGTATTTAGAAAAAAAACAATCAGAGTTTCAAGTGAGTACTGAAAATCTTTTTAACTTAGCCTGGAGGTAAAACAACTTTCAGGATTTTAAGTTGGTTTCTTCCATACTGATGTATGTTAACAATATTTTACTTGCCAAAAATGTCAAACAGCTACTACCCCATAATAACCAGCAGTGCACAAAACCTTTGAAAGTAAGCCCATTTTATACAGAGGAACTTCAGTAAAGCCTATGAATTTTTACCGTTAGGTCATCCAATTTGAAAGTTTGGAACATGAAAACTTTTGTTTGCCTATAAATCATTACAATTTACAAAGAATTATGTAGCTAGGTAAATTAATTCATAAAGCCAAACACAAGGAACAGTGTACTTTAATCTCTTTCATCACACTGACTATGCTAATATTAAGTGTATATAGTGAGTATAGAATACTAACTTTTGGAAGAAGTGATATCATTCCGATAGATACTGTACATCTCTGTTTTGTGATGTTACTGAGACAGAATTTTGTGCAAATGAAGGACTGAAGTTCTCACCATAATTTTTTGAGGTAAGAGTGTCTTACTTCACAACCTGAAAACTTCACTTTCACTTTCAATTTAAATTGAATACAAGAAATTGTGGTAAAAAAAAAGATTTTTCTTATGTAGCTCTCATTGCTTGGACTGAAATAATAATACAATGATTTAGATTGTTGCTAAAGTGTCTACGGTTTTGGAGTTGGTCCACCCCAAAATAATTGTGGCAGCACACAAAATTTTACAGACAGGAGTAGTAATATTGCAGTAGACATAAAGAAGAGAAACACCTACTTTCAAAGTAAGAAGTGCAGTAACTCAGAATTGTTTTTGTTATTTCTGTTCTCTGGTGGAACTTGAACATTTCAGATGTTCTTCTTTGGTAAAGAAACAGATATACATTTGCTAACACATACAGAATAATTTTCAGCCCCTGGGGTCGTTTAGGGGAAGTACTCGTAAAGCTTAGCTCAAACCTAGCCTAAGCTTCCTCCATAATAAATTTTAATCAACAGAGAGGAACCTGATTTAGGGTAATTTTCTTTCTGACTAACTTTTAGATATCTAAAAGATTTGATGGTGCATTTAATGTAGCTGTTAATAGAGAAAGACCAGTGTCTTCACAGGTTTACATGACACATTGTAAGCAAGCTACATAAAATGGGTGAGCTGGATTGTCCCAAGGCTATCATGAATGGGTGCATTTCTGTCCCAGCACCCAATAAGCCTGTGGAAATGCTTGTCTTGCCAGAGGCATTGGAGACAGTCAGTGTATTCTGGCTGCTCAACTCTTAAGTGCCCAAACTGAACTGCTTTCAAGCCCATCTGTAACTATTCCCATTGTCTTCTGGAAGAAGGTATCTCTTTCCAATGAGCATAACAGGAGCCCAGCCACACTAGGACTCTTTCTACTGGCACCAGTTGCTTTGGAATAGACCATAGTGTAGTGTAAGGCTATAACTCTAAGGGGTCCATTATCGTCTTTCTCCCCCTGCCACCAATTTCTCTCTTTTTGTGCACGAAAAAGCTATTATTAAAAACTTACACAGTTTTCAATAATTGTCTGGAACTCCTGCAAACACCTAATAAGTGAGAGTAAAAGTAAAATGCATAACAAGACAAACATGAAATCAGAAATTAATTTCAGGAAAGTTCAACTATTTCACAAGTTGACCTCGTCGTACTGATACAGTGCATTAGATATAAAGCTCACTTTAAAATAGGGCAACGATAAATACCTGGAAACCACAGAGAGTAAAGTAAAGTAAACTTTCCTTGATATTTAGCTTATGCTTACTAGTGAAGTTAATTTGATATTAATATTATGCATGCTCCATGGTTAATAGAAGTTGAACAATTATGAACCACGATTAAATCTCTTGGAGACATGTAGAAACACAGATACAGGCTGTAAGGGACACTGCCATCTAGCGATCTGACAAAAAGTTAACCAGATCATACATTTAAAAAAAAAAAAAAAAAAAATCTTGGCAGTGTTATAGAGAAATAAACACAACTCTCAAAGAAGACCTAATGCATTAAAACTCAACAGACCCTTAAATTGGAAGGCTGATTTTCTGATCCATTTAAAAAATAAACCTATCAGTGATATTGTACTTCATTATGAGATAGATCTGCTTGTAAAAAGACAAATATGTATCCCTGAGAAAGTGACACATTCTCTTAGAAGAAAAAATGCATTACTGAACATAATTATACTTAAGTTTTCTACAGTAACATCATGCAAATATAAAACAAAATTAATCAGGCTAAACTAATATCAATTAAATGTAATTACTTCACTGCTGGCTCTGAACTCCAACACCTGCGTGGCTGTGCTTTGTTGCTATTACATTATTCCACAGAAGTAATTCTGAAATGTTCATCGGGATGTACCTGATGATCTGACTCCCCTTCAGGGTAAGTTTTTTCTGCTACTCTGTAAAAAAGAAAACATGGATGACCTGATAACCACAGCTCTCTTGCCCTCTTCAGAAAACTAAACTTTCAAGAATCTCAGGTAATGTTGCATGGTACTGGCAAGTATTGCCTGTTCAGAGGCAATCCCTGTACCTCAGCTGGTCTAGTAAAACATTTCTAATGAGTTCTGTATCTGAATTCATCAAAGAGTGATCTCCAAACTATAATAGTTTTTTTCATTTTTAAATGCTTTACTAATGACGAATAATATGGATACATACAATAGATATCTATAGTGGATACAACAGATGCATACAATAGGTGTAATAGCTCCTCTAACAGATCTGCAGACCTGGGCTTTTTTGAATTGATTGTGTTGGTGGGCTCTATTTCTCCCTTACATGAGTTACAGAACACATTAGATATATACTAAATATACTATTAAAGTAACTATGTTAGTGAAAGGGTTAAATACAGTTCACCTGAGAAGGGAAAGTATTTAAGGCTGAAATTAAAAGGGAAAAAAGGGAGAACCAGAGCAAAAAAAAATTTGCAATAACAAGGTAGGTTTTAGATATTATTCTATGCCTAATAGAAAAAGAGGAACAAAAATAAAACAAGACACAAGGAGCAAGGGAATAAATATTGATATTACAGCAGCAATTGACTTGACATTGTAATCTCTTGTCAAGCTGCACAGTGTCTCTTACTCTGGCATTGACATACAGCAGCTCCAAATGTCATCCTAATTATACTAGCGGAGAAAAGTGTCCTTAGGGAAATACAAAGTGGAAACAAACAAACACAGTCTTCCAGTGCTGTGGGAATGACACTTACACATCCATTTTAGTGTCAAGGAATACCATGTTCCATTTGGATCTGAAACATTAGCCATCGTTTATTTATTTGGCTGCTTTTGTCATTATACAGTATAAATATTTACTGCTATGATGATGGTGTTCCTCTGCAAAAACCGCTATTTTTTTTTCAAATCTGTGTTCTAGGCAAAATATATGTCCTATTAAGTGTGAGATAAACTACAAAAACACCCAAAAGTACACTTCTTTATATTTTTCAGGTTTATTTTTTCTCTTATTTGTTTTCACTAATTATATAGAGTCCTATTGTCACAAGACCAATATTTTAATATTTTTTGTCTCACAGGTTGCTTCTGAAGCAGGAACATATGATCAATCCCTTTAAACAGGTGCAGAACAGAGACACAGAAAGAAAAAGGCCAGAACTTCAGAAAACATAGCCATCCCAATTCTTACGATCAGGAGAAAAACACAACCCAACTCCTCTTTGAATGAGGATAAACATATACACAGATAAATTTCCTTGCAGAGGTCTGAAAGTACACATTTCCTGACATAAAACTAACCTTCATTTCACCTTTAGGGAAAAGAAATTCTAGCATCCAGATAAATAGAAACACAGTGGTAAAAGTAATAGTACTAGCAGAAGTCATCGTCGCCATCGTAGTGGTAGCAACAACAGCAGCAATAGTAGATGCTTGCGACTTCAGATATCTCCTGGAATGGCTCTTCCTAGACTGGAAAGTGTTGCAGTGCCATAGGACAGTCCACAGATCAGAAATCTGCTGAAAGGGACAGCAGTACATGGCACTGACCAGTGTGCAGAGCAGACCAATACATTTCCTTTCCTAAATTCTTGAAGAGGGACTTTCTACACCTGGGACTTGCAGGTGTTCTTTTGTATGCATTTAGTCATCACAGAAGCTTTTATCTTTATTCTAGTAGGACATTTATTTTTGATTGTGGGAGAAGTTACTCACAGAAAATTACTCTCCTCTCCATAGCACATATGTTTTATAGAGTGGTTTACATCACTTTCATCATAAAGATTTCCAAGGGGCATATCACATAGAAAGGAAGGTTGTTCTTAGAAGTGAAACAAGATGGTTACCTCAAAAAGTACTGACTCCTTATGTCAAAATCATTTTCTTAGTGGAAAAACTTGAGAATAAATGAAAGGTTTGAGCAGGAGCCAGGGGATGCACATCGTCCTTCTTTTCTCACAGAAATTGCATAGGATGATTTGGATCAACAAGATTTTTCCTACATAGTCTCTTCAGTGGTTGCAGTAGCTTCACAGATGGGAAGACATGGGGTTTTTCTTTAACTGATTCTGTTGGTGGGCTCTATATCTCCCTTATGAGTTACATCCTTACTCTTTTCTCGGGGTTTACCAGAACAGGGGCAGCATGTAAAGAATTTTTATTTTTCTTTGACTTCTCCGACATAGCCTCAAACCAAAGTTTGTGTTTTGCAGTTCTGCTGTTTTCTTCCACTGTTGTGCTAGTGTTAACACAATAACCTGAACCAGGAGAAATGGTATAGAGTTAGAACAGGTTTATTGTTAAATGGATCTGTAACTTGTGTGCTCAAAAATAGAAGCCAAATATAAACCTTAAAACAATTAGCATATAACAGATTACTAGTTTAGAAGCATTTCATTAAGTGTAATCCACATGATTGTTACTTTACCCCAGTTAAGAAAGTTTCCAACTAGATCTAAGTATAATATTAGCACAATATTATATTACAAGACTTACAAGAATAATACTGACAGTAGCAAATAAATTCTAATTTTGCCTGGCATTCATTGGTAAATAAACTGTGGACAGTGATATACAATGGCTTGATTTATTACATTATATACCATTGTATGTGACCTGTCACATATATACAGACGATGTATTACATAATGTATTCTAGGACTCTGAGTCACAACATGTATTGCTCAGTATAAACTTTTTGGTTTCTGCAATGTTTCTTCTTTAATTCTGAAATATTTTTCCTTAATGTATCTATAAATTAATAAGAGAAAAATAGAGGTAAATGAAAGTTACCACAAGCAGCAAAATATTTAGACACCACAGTTAATTAATTTTTTATAAATTATCATTTAATGGATAATATGCTTGCTTAACATTTAGATTTAAATAAAAAACACAAACAGAAGCAAACAAACAACTTTCTGTCATAGCTTTTTTTGGTAAAGGAGTTTCCTTGGTTCTTCACTCCAAAACTCTGATCACTCCTGTGTGCCCTATTTACAATCATTGCCACCTCTTCTTTCTTCCTTTTTTTTTTTTTTTTTTTTAGTATCACCACTATAGTGTCATAAAAGTAGAAGACGGGAAATAAGAGGTCTTCAGGGGAAAATGACCATCAGTCTTTTTCAAAAACATGGCTACATTATTGTGCCTGTTCCTCTCAGCACTGACCCTCCAGCTGGCATAGCAGGTGGAAGATACTTGGACACAACATACTGCGTTAATTCCAGCCCTGTCTTGGAAAGCTATCTCCATTGGAAGATAAGACTGGAAAATAATACTGAATCTGTGATCAGCTGATTCGCAGAAGAGCTCAGCACCTCCCTCTCCGTGTCCCCTCCTCAGGAAGCTGTACAGAACAACGGGGTGTCCCCTCAGCGCCCTTTTCTCCAAACTGGAAAAGCCTGAAGTCCTTAGCTGCTCCTCACAGGACATGCCTTCCAGCCCTTTCACCAGCTTTGTTGCATACCTCTGGATGCATTCAAGGACCTTCACATCCTTCTTAAATTGTGGGGCTCAGAACTGCACACAGTGCTCAAGGTGAGGCTACATCAATGCTGAATACAGCAGGATAATCACCTCTTTTGACCGGCTGGTTCTGCTGTGTGTGATGCACCCCAGGATGAAGTTTGCCCTCGTGGCTGCCAGGGCACACTGCTGACTCCCACTGAGCCTGCTGCTGGCCAGCACCCCCAGATGTCTTTCTGTAGGGTTGCTCTCCAGGCACTCCTCTCACAGTTTGTACTTGTGCCCAGCACTACTCCGTCCTAGGTCCAGAATTCAGCATTCCGACTTGTTAAATTTAATCCCATTAATCACTTCCCAATGTTCCAATCTATCTATCTATCTGCAAGTCTTCTTGCCCCTGAAGAGAGTTAACGGCACCCCCCAGTTTGGTATCATCAGCAAACTTGCTAATGGTGCATTCAACTCTTGCCTTCAGATCATTGATAAATATATTGAACAGGACTAGCCCTAGAACTGAACCCTGAGGAACACTGCTGGTGATCAGTCAGCAGCCGGATGCAGCCCAGTTCACTACAACACTTTGAGCTCTGCCCTTCAGCCAGTTCTTCACCCAATGCACCCCTCTTTCGAGATCCATTCCAACCTGGGCTGCTCTGTAATTCTATGAAAAGGTGGAAGCTAAATGGAATGGTCAGATTGGTGATTTTCAGAGATTCTAAACAGTATTGATGAAGAGGACAGTACTACTGGCAAGCATTGGTTTTATGGCATCCTAGGGTAGCAGCAGGACAATGTGAAAAACATTTCAACGGAAAATGAAATATGAAACTTTGCAAAAATGAAATAGATCTGTGTTAGCTTCTCTTACTCTAAGCAGTTGCTTTTAAACC
>NW_010133031.1:35156-36505 GCF_000699245.1 Pterocles gutturalis | reverse complement strand
CCACTAGAAGATTAACTTTTAAATGTAAATACTAACTCTACCATGGAAATTAAAAGTCTGACAGGTCAGATTTTGCTGGGGAGTGCACAGGTGCTCAGCTTCCCTGAGTCAGGACAGCTATGGGAAGAGAGAAAACCACCAGGACACCATCTCAACAAGGTTGCTAAATGCTTCTTATGGCCTTATTGCTTCTTTAATGCCTCATCTCTTACATAATGTACATAAGTAGGATAATCTGCGTACTTAATATTCACAGAATTATGTCCCTCTAGAGCTAATAGTTTAAAATAATGATCCCATTTGTGACAGAGAAAAGGTATTTAAATAAAATATACTTATCCTTTATTTCACAGCTGATTTGAAACACATTGTTGAAACGAATGTTCTGGGCTGCCTGGCAAAAAGAAATTAAATGAATGAAAAATCAATCAAAACTCTTAATGTTCCTAACACTGTGTATTTGGGGCAAAAGAAAGCAAGAGACTGTGACTGAAATCTGAATTACCACTGCGATTTCATGTTTTTCAGTCTCATGTCTACTGCACCACTGGAAACTCTGCAAAGAATATAATGAAAATAACATCCCTGTAGGTAATTACAGCAGGAAATGCTGCAGTCAACTGACTGCACCTCCTGTCATGTAACAGAGAGGTAATCTTTCACCTCTTCTGTCAGATAACGGAGAACAAAAATAAGGAGCAGCTTTTGTCACCATGCGTGTACGTCACGGTAACAGTTGCTCTCAGTAGAGCAGCTAAAGTCAGCAAATTGACACTAATTTTAAAACATTTTCAAGTTACCATGGAGTCCTATATGTATGTCTCACTGGAGTGGAACTATTGAAGTCAACTGGACTACTTACTGACACAGCTAAAGTCAATGAGAAGGGAGATAACTTCTATGTAATCAAACTGAGCAAGATTTATTCTTGCATTTGAGAATGTGAGACCAACTCTACCGAATAAACGATCCTGAAGTCTTTTTATATCTTTATAAAATGTGACTTTACCTAGACAGTCATCACCTTCCTTTAACTGTAACCCTTACAACTTCATATATTTTGAACCTGGCACACAATGAGCTCTTTTGGAGAATCTGTGAGTTGCCAACATTACAGATATTATATACTACTTAATCAAGTACATAATGTTTCAGGAACATACACTTTGAGAAGGAATAACTTTTCAAAATTCAGACTGACTTTTACATATTCTGCATAAACAGAAAACACATAAGAAGCACTTTCCAAGACAGGATTATGGAGAAATTTGTGTTGCTTTAGTATGAAACTTGGAGTGGAAAACAATTCATTTAAAAAAATAAATTTCCTTGGCAAGTATAATGCATTC
>NW_010133031.1:0-35136 GCF_000699245.1 Pterocles gutturalis | reverse complement strand
TTCTGAAAAGTCAGAAAAAAAACTGAGAAAGTCAGGATGAAATTAAGAGGTATAAGGAGCTGAAATAGAGACAGAGTAACCACAGATGTAAGATAACAATTAAAATATATTGAGGGATGAGTTTTGGATAAACAAGTAGGAGTCTGATGCTAAAGTAGCTGATATGCATAAATTACATGTTTTAGCACTTGTCTTTTAGAAATTGCTTTTAATCTTAATTGTCACTTTTTGCAGAAAAGGGAATGCTTTCAGCTACTCCATTGCATCACAAACACTGCTGTGGTTTTAAATGTGTCTGGCAGTCAAACACCGCACAGCCACTCACTCATCCTCCCACCTCCCAGAGCAGGACTGTGGACTTCTCACCACCTGATGACCAAGGCTCAATCCGTTCCTTGCTAACGATTCCAGAGCAGGGAGAGTCCTAAAACCAAAATCACAGAAAAGAGATAAGAGACCAAGCAACTGAGAGAGCAAGAGACGAATGATAGACTGAGGCAATCCCAAGAGAGGGGCAACCCAGAGAGTACTTCCAAACAGATCCGCATCTATATACTGGGCGTGACATGTATGATATGGGATAGACTCCTGGCCAATTTCAGTCTCAATCCTAAACCTAAGGTCGAATCCTAGGCTAGTAATTGAGGCTGTGCTCCCTCCCAGCTTCGCCTGTACCTGCAGACACTGGTAAAACACAGATGCTGAAAAGCCTTTGACTGTCCTGGCAGCAACTAATAAACATCAGTATGTTATCAGCTTCCTCCTGAGGAGAAGAACTTGGGGGTGTTGGTAGACGAGAAGCTTACAATGACCCAGCAATGTGTGTTTGCAGCCCAGAAAGACAGATGGATCCTGGGCTGCATCAAAGGAAGCGTGACCAGCAGGTCGAGGGAGGGGATTCTCCCCCTCCACTCTGCTCTCCTGAGACTCCACCTGGAGTACTATGTCCAGCTCTGGGGCCCCCAATGTAAGACAAAAATGAGTTCAGAGGAAGACAATGAAGACGGTCAGAGGGCTATAGCACGTCCAATATGAGGACAGGCTGAGAGAGTTGGGGTTGTTCAGCCTGGAGAAGTGGAGACCTAATAGCAGCCTTCCAGTACTTAAAGGGGGCCTACAGGAGAGATGGGGAAACACTCTTATCAGGGAGTGCAGTGATAGGACAAGGAGTAACACATTTAAGCAGAAAGAGGGTAGATTTAGATGGGATATTAGGAAGAAAATCTTCACTGTGAGGGTGGTGAGGGACCGGAACAGGTTGCCCAGAGAAGCTGTGGGTGCCCCATCCCTGGATGTGTTCAAGGCCAGGTTGGATGAGGCTTTGAGCAACCTGGGCTAGTGGGGTTGGAACTAGGTGATCTTTAAGGTCCTTTCCTACCCTAACCATTCTATGATTCTATGATTCTTCTCAGCAGAAATTGAAAACACAGCCTCTCACTAGCTACTATAAAGAAAGTTAACTCTGTCCCAGCCAAAACCAGGACTCGCATGCACACAAAAACAGAAAGAAAGAGAGAAAGTGAGAGAAAAAGCTCAGCACTGACCAACAGAGAGCATGTTTCTGGACTGATTTTTTTTTTACCGTGAATGAAACAGAAAATCAGTCTCTCTGGTTTATTGGTTAATTTATTATAATTTATTATAAATTTTTGTCATTATGTTACCTTCTGATGAATAGTCATTTTGAAACGGCTTTTCACTATCATCTTTAAGAAATGTGTTCCATGTACAAGTTCATATACATTGTTTTCTTGGTAAAAAAACACAAACTGGGAGGGAAAAAACATGAAATAACACTATTTAGGTACCTATGGTAGGTTTTCAGTTATCTCTGTCTCAAGCTTCACTGAGAGCAAGAGAGTGGCCCTGAACATTTTTCTGGAAGATTTCAATAGTGTCTCTTCCAAGAGATCGTGTAGGATTTGTTCTTTCATATCCTAAACACTGAGATATTGCAGCTTGTGAGAATATCCTGCTACTTGGAACAGAGATGCTGGCACTTTTGTCTTCTTTGAAATGTAAGGTCAGGGCACTTCACTTGAGAAAGGTTTTTTTACCTGATTTGAACACTTCTCCCACTTCTTCAAAGAGCGCCCTAGTACCAAACCCAGTTCAGGTAAGGAGAAATAAAAGGTCAACATCTCCAATATCCCCGTTAAGTTCCTGTCCACCAGTAGTTCAGGTCCTCCTAACCCCTTCTAAAAAATGATGTAGTTTTGAGAGTTTGCTTGCAGTCCCTTTCCTTTCCCAGCTAGCTGCCACGAATATCCTTGTAGCATTTCCATGGTAGAAATGGGATTGAATCCCCTTAGGCAGGGAGTAGGCCTGAAGGTGAGCAAGTATTGTTGTTAAACCACCATCACCAGCTTTAAAAAAAGCAAACTAATTTTTCTGGCTATAACTTGCTGTTTGTTGTCTGATAATGCCTACAAGTAGGTGAAAAGAATGAGGCGGTTGGCTACGTTAGGAGTGGGCAAGGCACAATGATGCTTAGCCTGGCAAAGAATGAAACTCTCGACAAGCTCAGAGGCACAACTCTATATCGCTCCAAACTTGCAGTTTAAAAATGCAATGTATGCAGAGATTTAGATGACAGCTGAGTAAGTGTTTTAACAGTTGCAGTTTTGAACATAAATTTTTGAATTTCACTTAAATCCCATTTTTTAGAAACTTAATAGCATCCTGTCCGTAATAAGTGACATATAAGTAGGACTAAAGAGGTTAAATTGAGAAAAAAAAAGTCTTTTCTATAATATATTCCAAACCACCAATAGTAAGTATTCCAGTGAAAATCATAATTGCTTGTTGGTTTTTTAGGTACTTAATTACCTTTTTTTCAGAAATAAAATATTAACTACCCGCAAAGTCATAGAAACAAAGCTCTACAAAGCAAAACAAAGCCCAAAATATCCATCAACTCAGCAAAGAGAGCAAAGGAATTCAGAGACAACTGGAACATAAAAGTGATGTGAAGGTATAAGCAGAAAAACATTTTTAAAACAAAAAATCTGTGTCAATTCTCTCACTTGTTTACTGGGACTCCTTACTGATGCACATACTTGTGTTAAAAAAGTTTATAGCAAGTCTTCTGTGATAAATCTCCTCCTTTAAAAGTTCCATTTTGTCTGGAACATGAACCAGCAATGTGCTCTTGCAGCAAAGAAGGCTAATGGTGTCCTGGGCTGAATTAGTCATTGCCAGCACGTTGAGGAAGGTGATCCTTCACTTTTGTTCAGCAATGGTGAGGCCACACCTGGACTGCTGTTTCCAGTCCTGGACTCCTTAGTATAAGACAGATACGAACACCCTGGAGAGAGTCCCACAAAGGGTGACAAACAGAAGGCTCAGGGAGATCTTATCCGTGTGTATAAATACCCAAAGTGAGAGTGCAAAGAAGTGAGAGCCAGGCTCTTTTCAGCGGTGCTCAGTGACAGGACCAGAGGCAATGGGCACAGACTGAAACACAGGACATTCCCTATGAACATCAAGAAACACTTTTCCACTGTGACTGTGACAGATCACTGGCACAGGTTTCCCAGAGAGGTTGTGGAATCTCCAACCTTGGAGATATTCAAAAGCCATCTGGACACAGTCCTGGGCAACCAGTTCTAGGTGATCTGCTTAAGAAGGGGAGTTTGACTAGATGACCTCCAGAGATCTCTTCAAAGTTGGACCATTCTGTGATTTTGTGATTTTGGATAGAAGTCTTAAAAATAAAAAACCATAGCTTTTTTTCCATTGATACTTCAGTCAAAATTGTGATCTATGGCCTAAACTTCATTGGATTTCCAGATAGAAATCAAGTTTATAAAGCCAGAACTGTTTAGGAAAAGCGAAATATATTTTCTGGTTTTGTAAATTATATTAAGAGGATTCTGTTATACTAGAGTTTTTTAGATACTATACTATACGTAATATATTAGAAAATAAATTATATATATATATGTGCATGTGTGTATGTGTTTGAACATTTAAACAATAAATGCATATCATCCACCAATGGGCCAGCTAATTCAAATAGCACACTTTATTGTACATTACTGGCATGCAATTATATAATGAGAAAAAGTAGCATTTCACTTTCTTGTCTCTACTTGTTCAAGAATAAGTTCAGTAGATCCTTTGAAATGAAGAAGGATTGTTTTTTTTCAAAGGACACTACATTTTCTTTTGTATGTTTCTCAATGAATGGTGTAGTTAATTTTTATGATGAATCTTCTATTCCCTAATTTTATAGAGAGACAAAGACAATTTCAACAAATGAAGCTCATTTTTGACTACGGTTATGTCTACAGCACAATTACGTCTGGGGTATTTTGCGACTGGAAACCCCACAAAATCTTTAAATAAACTACCAGGTGTTAAAAGGATGAGCGTGATCTTATAAAAGTAAAGATTCCTTCGCAGGAGCTACCATAAATACTTCTGCTAGTCTCCTATTGTATATCTCAATTTTAAACATTTGCTGCCTGTCTTACTAGACTAAAATAATATGTGCCTGTACCAGTAGTGACTGAAACTCACTGTATGTATACCTTCACACTGTGTTCTAGACTGCAGTAGCCTATGAGGCCATGATGAGATTCAGGTTCATAGCTTCATGCTCTTGTGTAAGTGCAACAGAACAGCTATTTTAGCTCCAGCAAAGAGATGGTGTATGTCTGGTACCATGTTCAAACTGGCATGCTTTAAAACAAGACTTTGCTAATATATCACTGGGTTGTTGAACTTCTGTATTTCACCAGATGCTAAAAGGTATTTGAAGCATAACTAAAAGTTATAAGCAGCTACAATAAAGAGAATAACACTGCAATCTGTCTTTCTATTTTTTTATATACTTTTAGTGTATTTTTTAAAGGAAGAGTGAAAAAGAAAGACAGAAAAAGTAAATGTTTTTTCATTGTAATTATTTCCTCTCAAGCAACAACACTTATCCCCCAGAGTGTTATAAAGGTGTTGAGTTCTGCCTCTGCAGATTTGCAGAGGAAATAGAGCGGTGGGGTGTGAAGGTTTAAACCCTATTTATGGCAAACAAATCCAACATCTTGCTGTTATCAAAATGAGGAGGTCATACCCTCTTGTTCCATCTATTTTTCTCCTCTGCTTTTAGTGGCACCCATGCATTTTGCTAGACCCCTCAAATGAGTCAGTTAACTTACATGGCCAGAGGAAAATAAATCAGGAAAAATGTGAGCAGCTTTCTTTTTGGTTAGAATGGATCCGAAGTCTTCAACGAAAGGGAGTTTCTAGGACTTTATATTCGAGGTGATGAACGGAGGTGAGGTGTGGAAACAGTGAGCTGTTAGAATGTCTCAGCTGCTTCTAGAATCAGCTCTTTTAGGACTGCATCATATCAAGTTCTGTATTATTTTACTTAACATTAAGGACCTAAATAAGTTATCTACATTAGATCAAATGAATCACATTCATGAAAGGGTCATTGTGTCTCAAATACCACCTTACCCTCAGACCTAAATGTCCGATTTTGAAACATAGAGACATGTCTCTTCCTACTCAGGAACGACAATCCCGAAGTTTGTCCTCTGTGCCATTTGTATCAAAAATTGAAAACTGCCAACCATTCTGGCAAGGCGTACACTGAAGAGGACCTTTCTTTTCTATAAAGCATCACTTAAATGTATATGCCAGAATTTGAGTTTCTTTTGTTCCTTTTTGGGATATTAACTCAACCTGCTGGCAGCAAACACTTCCTACTAGAGAAGTCTCATTCCATTCAGCTGAGTTCTGTTACATTATGTAGCATAATGGGTAGTCCTTTTGTCTTGGGTTGCAGAACAGCATCTATGCCTGGCTGTTAGCACACACTTTACGTGGATTTTAATATTCATTCAATATGTTACTGTTTTAACTATTTCCAGTATTTGACAACAGGTTAGCAGAGAGTCAGAGAATCCAAACTGTAGCTTAAAATTTATAGGTATCTTATATATAACTATTATATGGTAAAATTACAAAAACAGAGAGATCTAAGCTAAAATAAAAAGAGAAAACAGAGGGGTTTCAGGTGGGAATGTTCCTTGTGGGAACTTGGTAGCAATCACAAAGTGATATCTTGGAAGAGAGAGAAAGAAAAAAGTCACAGAACATTTAACACACACACACACACACACACACACACACACACACAAAAGAGTTTTTTTTAGCCGTGTAGATAGTGTTCCTTTTGAAGATTTTCGTGAATTTAAAAAATATTTTTTTTGAGCATTGAAATAGGGTAAAGATTATTATCTAACATATCTCGGGAAGGAAGGTAAAAGTGACACTAAAGCAAGCAGTGAACTACAGTCCACCTTTTGTTTGACACTTGTAAGCAACTGTATTCTTGAACTGAAGCATTATCTGAAGGAAGAGCTAAATATGTTTTTTTAGGCCAAATGACAACTGAAAAAACAGACAAGCTTGCAGGGTTTCAAACCCCTCTTCAAGCTTTTGTATTCTCAGTGTCTTCTTGTAAAAGCCCTACACATATTCACACACTGAGTAGCCTTAAACACAAGAATGTTAGTGAAGTGTGTCACTCTTCCCATTCATAAGCATTTACCCAACTACCAGTTAAATCCAATATGACAAGGGTCAAATTTTTTTTCAGCTCCTGTCAACTGCAATTTAAAATCAGTGAAGATGGTTGACATTTTTATTTCCTGAGGTAGCCAAAAATGTGTCTATCATCTACAATGTCTTTAACCTTGAAGTCTTATAAGTGAATCCTTTCATTCTTGATGACCTAGTTATCAACCTGTTCAAAACACCTAAAATGACCCTTAGGTCAACAGGTTAACACAGAGATCGCTATCTTTCAGCCTCTTTGGGTAAACTTTAGGGAATCTTTAGTTTATAAACTCTGTTTACATTATCAATTAAACACATGCTTTGGCTTTGTGATTTCAGATGTCACCCAAACCGTCTGTATTTGGAAATAATAAAGAGCAGCCATTACTGAATTAGCTGAAAGGTCAGGAAGCACTGCACTAACTTTTTTATTAATGAATTCCTAGACAGTGTTAGAAACACAGACAGGTAGCAGGCAAAGTACTTTGCAGAAACCAGGTATAAACAGACAATAATCAGGAAAATATGAATGGGGGGGGGGAGATGGTTAGAAGCTCAGCTATTTATTTATAATTTTTAACTAATGAATAAAGAACATATTATGTATTACATACAGTGGATAAAGTGATTTTCATGGATTACTGTCTAAATATATGACATTTACAGTACAGGTGTGATATCTACTGCATATTCTGTACATACTGTGAACCTGTGAAACAAATAGAAGATGCACAGAGGAGAAGACAGAAGACAGGAAAAATAAAAGAGTAGGAAAGAAATTTCAAACAGAGCACGAATAAGGTCCTGTATTCAACTGCCATTGAACATAACTTGTAAAACTACAGAGCAGCAGAGTTCTATCCAGCTCTTAACTCTAACTCTCTGTACTCATTATGATTTTGTCCATACAAATTAGGTGAGGAGTTTAGGGGAGAGGATCAAAAAAGTATTACGTGTATTTACATTAGTATGAACCAGAAAAAAACTCAATTTCAGTGAGCAAATTTACTCTGTTACTGGTGAAGTAGTATGAATATCGAATTATACCCTCATAGTTAATTCCATAAGCATGACAGAGAAAACAAATATAGCTTTTGATATTAGGTTGTGATACCACATATGAGAAATGACGGACATGCATGTGAGGGGAATGTGTCAGACAGAAATTTAGATGCAGAAAAGGAGAGTCATGCTGAGAAAACTCAATAACAACGGACTGCTATGAATACATATAAAATGGGAAGAAAACACTGAAAGTGAGTGTGGGAGACAAAGCAACATAGCCATGGTACAGGCAAATGTTGTCCTGGGTCAGAGGCAGAAGGATCATGCTCTTTCTGATGCTATTCCTCTCCCTTTCTATTCATAAATAATGAAGATTCATTTCAAATGTAGGAAACTAGAACTGTTCCAGTAGTAAGCTGTATAAGCATAAATTGTGTAGTTCCACTGAACTCAATGGACTTATCTGAGGCTTTAATCTGGGCTAATGAATAGAAAAATGAGAAGACTTTGATGACTGGAGAGGGTGTTAAAATTAGTTTATTTTCTTTTGCAAAAGGAAAATATTAGAAATCTTAATGAGCTTCACCTCCAAATACATATCTGATACAAAGAAACGTGAAAATTTCTTGTTTAACAGTCTTCAAAAATAGACTGCAAGAACACCATAAATGATGCATCTACATGAACAGGTTACTGGTTTAGCAACTAGCTACTAAAAATCTTTAAAAAATCTGAAAGCAATATCTGTCAATCCTCCCCTCCCTGTGTCATCCTAAAAAATTTAGTGTAAATTTAAAAATCTTAAAATAACAGAGGCAACAATAATAAAGTTGTTACATAGGGAATCTTTTAAATTCATTCATACTGAATTTTCCAATTACTGTTTGTTTTTTTTTTTTTAATATATCTATTTTTTTTTTATTTTTTCCCCCCTGTATGCTCAGGAATCTATCACTTCAGAAATCATGTGTTACCAATGGAATTGCTTCCTTATCCCAGTAACAAGGACAATCTTGGACACATCTTTGTGTAGTTTAATAAAAAAAACACGTCTCATTTCTACATGGCCTAACATCTTCTTCCAATTATTTCACCCATTCTCTTGGGAGCTACATGACCAGCCTTACCATAGTTCATTCCTCTTCTTCACTTCCTATAATGAACGTTTGGACACAGAAGTCTACCTCCTCCAAAAACGTGGGAAGAAACATTCTTTCCTCTAAAGTGGTTTTGACCCTCAAGACTGCCCCAGGCATGCTCCCAAATTTCTCAAGTTTTCCTCAGTCAATTGCTATTCAAATGGCAGTATATTGAGAAAGAGGTTTCATTTTTAATGAATAGAGCTGTCCAATACAAGCTCTCTTGAATGAAAGAAGAGATCCACAATGTTACAATATCAAGGTGAAAACAGCTCAAACATTAAACTGCAGAAGCCAAACCTATCCCTATAATAATTCCAACTAAGGCAGAGCTCAGTTCGTCTTTCTATGTGGAGTTTCTAGGCCATAAACATGTGATAATCTTTAGTAATGTGTTTCAGGTGAATACTGTCTACAGATTTATAAGAGGTTAATGTACATAGAAATAATCTTTTTCTCACTGTTTTCACTACTCATTTTTAGTTTAAACTGTCCACTCATTCTGCAAAATGGTAGTTAAAATGATATATCTTTGAAAGAGGATATCAGTTTTTTCACATTATCTTCACAGATCATGCACACAGAAAAAGAAGCGGACAATAAGCTGGTTACAAAATAAACAGTTCACAGTAAATGTTACTGCTTCCAGTCCTTTTACTTAAACGCTTGCTTTCAACATGTTTGCTTTCAGCTTTGCAGTGAAAAATATCCAGGATATTGTTTGGAACAGGTTATGTGTAGTTTCATGTGATTCAGTCTGGCTTTTTTGTGCTGCATATATTCACAGTGTCTATAATTCATGTACAACACAATCTGTCATTAATCTTACATCACAAGATAAGAAGTAGAGGCATTAGGAATGCTGGGTGAGTAAGATGCCTTAGAAACTCTAATAGGTGTGATAACGTGCATACAAAGCTATTTGCAAGGCAAAATTTTATAAGATAGAGCAGTGATGAAATGATAAGATTAAAAAAAAAAGACAAGTAGCATTAGTATGGAATGATTAATGAAGTACTATTCCATAAGATCATGGCAATAGTATAATGGAAAATCAAATAAAATATTTGAGGTAGGGAAGGAAAGGAACTTAATAGCATTGAATTGGCAATATGGACATTCAGCATAAAAATAATTATCTGTAATATAAGTGTGTTAAAAAGATAATTAGTAGAGATTAACTAAACTAGAGAGATCTTTGTAGATCTAGATACTTATCCTCCTAAACAGATTTTTTCCTATTTTCTGGAGAGACACTGACTGGAATGTAATCATTCAAGAGTATGATGAACTGATTTTATTGCATGAGCTATTTTCTCCAGCAGTGGAATGAGGAACATAAAGTTTTCAAAATGCAAAAGGAAGAACTTTTCTCTTTATTCAGAATCAGACAAAGCTGGCTGAACACTCGTCTCTGAAAAACAATTACAATCCATTACTTCTATCAATAACTGAACCACTTTCAAGCAAATTCCAGTTTCTAAATGTGAATCCCTGCAAATCCTAAGTGTGTGCCAAATGGACATATAGAAAAATAGGTGGATTTTTAGAAAAATAGTAAGGTCTTGCTTATCCAGACCAAAGCAGTTTTGTATTAGACGTTTGATAGAATCACATCATCAAATGCCAAACTGTGACTCATTTATCATGATGTCATATTGCATCGCTGTGTTAGAATTGTAGTCAACATAGAAGCTAGCTTTACTGATTCTCTTAGTGGTACTCTTACAAAGTTACTACTTCCTTGAGAATAATGGGATATAAAAGGCAACAAGGGATTTTAAGGCATGGAAAATCTATTATGATTTTACATCAAAGGCAAAAATCCATATAATGTCAAGACACTCTTCTAAATAAGAGGCCACAGAAAGAAACACTCATAATTGATTGTCTGTCAGAGTTGAAATGAAGATACAGTTTAATTACATCCTTACAGTAAATATGAGGACAGAAAATGTTACAAGAATCTATAATTCTGAAGAAAAGGTTGCTATCCCAAAATACATTAAAAAAATGGGAATACTTATCATCCATACAAAGATCATTTTACTTCAGCTGTGGAGATAGCTGTAAATAAACACTACGTGCCCAGGCTGCAATGTAATTTTCAGGCTGGCAGTTTTGTGGTGTGTTAACTGCTTCTGATCACTGGGTGCTAAATGAGCTGAATATTTACCTTTTGGTAGGCACTAAGAATTTCTAGGGTTAAAATGGCCTCGGTCTTACGGCAACTTTAAACAGAAATGTTATATGACAAAAAGTGAACAAATTACTCTTGGTTACAAGTATACTATTATTTTTTTTTACAAATTTGAATGATTGTAATTAACCCCTCATTGCTTTCAATGTCACTGCTATCTCCTCCACTACGGATAAGTGCCTATGTTTCAAGTAAAGTAGCTGAACAGCTTGAGGTAGATTAAATTCATGCGTTTTGATTTTTTAAATCCAATACAAACAGATAGCTTTTAAAACTGAAAGTAAAATACATGCAGTGGTCTCTAGGAGTTTGTTTCAGTTTTCTGTCTTGTTTTGTAAACATTTTCAACCCACATTGAGAAAGGTCCTGTAAGATTCTGAGAATTTGGAGGTCAAATGAAAAAATCCATTGAAAAATTCCATCAGCAAGTGAAGAGAAGATCTGAAGACCAGGCAGGCTGAAAGCTGGGACCCCCCCGCATTCTCTGTCCAACTGTTGGTTGCAGCCCAGACATAACTTGGGCTTTGTGGGTGAAGTGAATGCTGGAGCCCAGAAGCATGATATTGATGATGTCTGAGTATTTCTTTGCTAAATTTGTATGAGAAATTAGCAGTACACAGAGTACCCAAGTACAGGGCTAGAGCTAGAGCATCTGATCTCCCCACTCTTCTGTAAAACAGGGTGGTCCTGTTCAAGCTGCCCAGTGGGAAGGGCTGTTGACTAACAGTAATCACGAGCTGGCATAGAGTGGGAGGAAGTTTGTTCACCCAAGATGAAACCTAGTCATTTTTTTATCATGTTATTTAGTGATAAGGAAAATCACATACCAGTCCTTAGCCCTGCGTCTGGCCTCTTTCTTTACTAGTGTAGATGCAGTCCAAGTCCCTGAACATCTTCTGGAATATAGTTCAAGGAAACCTTTTAAAGTGAACTTGGAAGTTTGCAGCATGGATGTTAGGAGAGTTTGGCTGTTGAGGAAAGACCTGGACTCCAGTTTAACAGGTGGTATATCCTACTGAATTCAGCAGGTGGTTGAACAAACCTGTGGAGAAGCAAAAAGAAAATTAATTCACATGGACTTGAATATAACTTGCACAACAAAGGTTTCACCCAGCTGTATGCAGAAGCCTTTAATGAGACATTTTAAAACTACTGAACTGCATTATAACAGCAAATGTCAGTTTGTGTGCCTGTACAGGTAAACATACACTTGAAATATGTGTATATATATGTACATATATATTTTAAAAATTCAGTAAGTGAGATCAGTATTATTAGGAAGAATTCAATGTATTGGTCTATATATTTGTAATTGCAATATTTTGCCTAAATACAGAATTTGGCATTTTACCAAACAAAAAATCCTTTCTTGTAGGGGTACCATGTCATGGTTTATAACGTGAGAAATTAACATAACTGTAAAGTTGATTACTACTACTCCAATCATCTGGATTACTTGCTGTCTCTCTCTAGGCATATGTTATTGTATCACAGTTGTTATTTTTTTAAAACAGCAGTATTTTTAATTTAAGTATGAATCAATTCATGTGTACTTGTTTGTAAAAGAAAACCCACAGGCACCTTTAAAGCCAGTCAATGGATACAGTTTTTTGGTTGAGAAGGTAACATTCATAACAATCTTGATGTATGTTAAAACTTTAAAGCAACTGAAACAACAGTTATTAGGGCTAATATCAAAATGCATCTAGGAAAAATCTATGTAGCAAATTTGGATTCCAAAATATTTGTAGATGGAATGAATTATTGCAACAAAAAAAGAAGTTTTTTACTATTATATATTAAAGGATACAGATTTTATTTGTGACAAAGAAATGTAATTAACCTGAGAGGACTGACCCTGATGCTGTTCGTTAATATAGTTTTAGTCATAGTATATTAGCACATATTTCTGCACGTTACTTGTGAAAAATTCACAATGAAATTCTATAGACATATCTGAAAAAGATGTGCAGTTAAATTAAAAAATCCATCAACTGTACACTTGGAATGCATTTACTCAAAGAAGTAACTATTTTATAATCACCTGTTATGCAAATCGAAAGCAAATGTTCTATCAATAGTTCATAGCAATTGCAGTAATAGTCCATATTTGGCCATTTGTCCTACTAGTAAGAAAGATGGAAAAGTCACTTGAATAGCTACTTAAATGATTGTTATATGATGGAGTGGCAAGAACAAAATTTGTTGTTTCTAGTGAGAAGACCAAAATTTGATGTTTCTATTTAAGGTGTGTTGCTTATCACGAAAGAGTAATAATGAATCATTTTGGTACCAAAGATAAATTTCCTCTTTTCTTCAGTCTCTTTTGAGCTGTTTTGTCAGCCTGCTGCAATCACAAACTTGCAATCCCTCTTCCAAGGCAGCAGCAACAACAGAACTTGGACAGAGTCAGTCCTTCCCAAGTGTCAGTTTTGCCTGTCTCAAGCTATGAATATAATAAACAGGACATAATCTGATCTCTTAACTGGGTTATCAACACTTTGGAGAGGGAATATTTTTTTTCGTTGCGTGCAAACTGCCTGCAAGATTGTTAAAACTGATAGTAAATGTGTGCAATGATCATCGGTCTCCTGCTAAAATGGCTTTAGAAAAGATCACCAATGAAGGGCTGGGAAAAGGAATACAATTCTAATATTCAAAAATATGAAAAAGCTTCTTTCAAAACAGATATTGAAAATATTTCTTTATATCTACCAAAGGTAGACTTGCATATTAATATTTAATTAAATAATTAACCTAAATTAATTCAAAATATACTTGATCTAGACTAGGAAATAATAGCTACGCACATTACCTAGGGATACCATGTAATTCACAGCATTAATCTTCATTTAAAACAGACATATTCAGACAATAACAGACAATAGCATTCTCCTGGACATGGTCTAGACCCATTTGGTTATGCCTCTGAGCAGTGATCTAGACCAAATCATCTCCTGAAGACACTTTCAAGCCTATGTTTCTATGACTGCATTATGCAGCTCATTGTTTCTACTCTGAAAAATGACAGCTTGTGTAAAAACTGTGAAGAGTACTGGAACTTCTATTAATATTTCCTAAAGGAATCTTTTGGAGATAGAAGCATTATCTAAAGTTCTGTCTGCTACTTTTATAAGACTAAAACAAAAGGTGTGTTCACAGAAGGTGATTCTGAGCACTGTTAATTATCTGTGTTGGTGGTTCTCACTTTAGTAAAATTCAGTATTGCACTGAGACTATTTATTTTCTTCTTCAGAATTGGTTTTTCTTGTGTTAACAGAGTTTTGCCTTTTATACTTCTTTTTTTTCCTTCTTCTTTCTAGTAAGCCTCAGATTAATTTTTCCTTAGTTTTACTATTCATTATTACTGATTGTATTTTTAGATTAAATAAGGAACTCTAAGCGTTTGCTTTTCATACAGCTCCATGATATGATGTACTGAATGTTTTATGCTTTTACATACAAGAAATAATAATAGAACTAGTCATGTTACTGGCAATAAAATGAATGCAGAAACAAGAAAAAAAATGTTAATCGTTCTGGAAAGGAACATGATTTTATTTTGATCTGGGTGACACTAATTATTTCTGCCTGAGATGCATTCAAGGCAGATGTGTAGGTGTTGAATTGTTCAGACTTCACTGTTTGTTTTTTTTTTCTCTACTTCTTATGGTTTGTTTGTTTGTTTGTTAGTTTTTAAATCAGTTGCATACAACATAGCCATAAGCTTATGGCTATCATTTAAAGATACACAAACAGATATAATGAAATGAAAATGCGCACCACCTACTTCAGCCCAGCAGAAGAAGTAGCGTGTGCAGAACTAGCTCATTAATAAGTTCAATAGATCTAGAGAGCTCTCTGAAATAAAATAAAATTGGTTTAAAAAATGTGATCAATGAACAAAAGTAAAAACCATCTGGATTCCTCTGAATTTAACCAGCAAGTGTAGAGAGGAACACTGAGAAATAATATATCAGCTCTACTGACTGCTTCTGTGATTAGCTCAAGAATGTTTACATAGCCAGAATTATGTCAAAAAAAAAAAAAAAAACCACCAAAAACAGCCACTTATTTTGTCACTGAAGAATTTTGCTTTTCCAAATCTGGAGTGTTAGGCTTCTGCATAGATTTGAAGGATGCAGACGGATTTGCAAGAAAATAAGAATAGTTCAAACTCTGATATCTGTTCTTCCCTATCCTTGAGGAACCAAGATGGATCCTTTTGTAAACTTTAAGAGAATAAAAACACACCTGCACACTCAAATTCAAAGACCAGTGGTAGAATCACAGAATATATCACAAGTTGTAAGGGACCCATAAGCATCACTGAGTCCAACTCCCTGCACCTTGTAGGGCTACCTAAAACTCAACCATATGAGTAAGAGCATCGTCCAGACACTACTTGAACTCTGACAGGCTTGGTGTCATGACCACTTCCTTGGGGAGCCTGTTCCAGTGACCAGCCACCCTCTCAGGGAAGGACCTTTTCCTAATGTCCAATCTAAATTTCCCCCTGATGCAGCTTCATTCTGTTTACACGTGTCCTGTCGCTGGTCACCAGAGGGAGGAGATCAGCACCTCCCCCTCTGCTGCCCTCCTTGGGGAAGTTGTGGACTGCGATGAGGCCAACCATCAACCTTCTCTTCTCCAAGCTGAACAAATCAAGCAACCTCAGCCACTCTTCCTAAGTCTTGTCCTTGAATAGTATGGGAGGCTCTGCTTCAAATCCCTGTTCTTTTCCTGAAATATTTAATGGAAAAAACTTTGGAATTTCTGTAAGCACAAACCCACAGTTTTCCTTAAGCAAAAAGTAATTACACCTCATCCATAAATTAAGTTTGCACCTTATAGAGTCAGTAATAAGATTTAATTTTAAAATATAATGTTTTCCTTTGTTTCATATTGTAGTGTTCATAAATATGGGACTTTATGGTGGATTTTTAATGGGGGGAAACTAAAACAAGAAATTTCTTCTTACATTTTATTAAAAACAAGTCCATCTTTCAAAGAATAACTAGTAAGTGACAATTAATGATAACTTTGAACTGATAACTAACAGAAAAATATTAAAAAACTGGATCCAAAATAAATAAACTTGATATTGTATATTTTTCTAAGGAAATAAATTATTCATTTCATAAAATTGTTGAGTCCTGAAATTGTTGTTTCCAGCCATAGGCTTTCCTGTTTAGCAAATTTTATTTAATGAAAAAAAGTTATATGCAGTTTTAGAAGCATCTGTCTCAATTTTTAAGTTCAATTTATGCTACTTTGTTTAAGGACTGTACATTTTTCTGAACGTATTCATTAGATTCCCCATGTCCTTAATTCTCTGAACGATTTTAATGTCAATGTTCTTTTTCTTGTAATGTCTTTGTTTGGATTACAGTATTGAAGATACTGTTGTCTGTTTTCCTCAGTAACATCTGAATTCAAAAACAACCTGGACTCCAACCTATCTTTGTTTACATAACTCCCCTAATCATGGTATCTAAACACTTCCCAGTTTTGACTGTAATTATCTTCCTAACTTCTTGTCGTGTGTAGGAAAGGGACTGTATCTTCTTAGGTATTTTGTAATAATTTGTTATGGTCAGTGTTCACTCATTCATTATTTCAAATTATTTTAATACTCTGCAAGATATAATATCCTAGTGCAATATATGTGTTGACTTTCCCTGTATCTATCCATGTGTGGACTAACAGATTTCCATTTACCACAATTTTGCATGATTTATGTGTCAGAACTATCACCTGATGATTTCTGGACCATTGGTGGAGTTCTTTTTAAAAACTGGTGCCATGCTTGCATAAATTTGTTCCTCTGATTCTAGACAGATTGTATGGACAGATTACATACTAATTAATTTTGCAGGAGTTTTATATCTGAGTTTCATTTTAATTTATGGAAGATTGCCATCTAGACTTGATGTTTTGTTATTGCTTCATTTTGGGGTTTTTTAAAGAATATTTTGCACTGATACTGAAATTTTCTCAGATTTTTCCTAGGAATACTCCCTAACAGAGTAACTCCAGTGAAGGAACCTCCCTGAAGACATTTTTTATGGGAATACCAGTGCAAAAAAAATCTAAAATAATTTTGCTTTTCTGCAATATATTTACAGATCTTTTATGTTGATTATAAACTTTGTTACAGTTGAGTAATTTTGCATCCATTTTCTGAGCAAGGTTTTCCATTCCTCTTCACTTTTTGCTTCTAATAGACATATTGATGCACATTATCAAAATTGTATGTGCAATATACTGTTGAACCTTGTAATCTCTACACATTAAACTAATTGGAATAACTGTAATAAATGTTATGGTATGTCTATGAAGGAATCTTTTTCAGAATTATAATTAATTCAGTAGAATAAGGTCTTCTTGTCCAGCACAGCTGACTTCACATATTGGAAAGCAACCAAAGTAGAACCTGATATTAGCACTACACCTTGAAAACACATTTTGGTTCTTGCATCTTATCCTTTTTGATCTTGCAGAAACTGTGCATAAATATTGTAATAGAGAGGCAAGATAATAAATCTAAGCCACCTGTCTAGAAGAGGAACTTCAGATTTTCCATAGACTGTGATCTGATCTTTCCTATTCTGTGGATATTAAGAATTTCTGCTGTGCTCTTAGGTTTACAAGATCACAACAAGTCAAATCTGCAACTGCTATTCATTACAAAATTACAAAGAACAAATGACAAAATGTAGATTTTAATTATATATATATATAAATGGATTTGGGAGCTATATTAAAATCACTTACCTGGATTTCTTATTTTGATTTTAAATTCTCTCACAGGACTGTATAGCAAGTTCTGTTCTGACAATACTGGATAAAAAGCTTTTGAATTTATTCATAAGTTTTTGACTGCAGATGGTTTAGCAGTTGTAACCTTAAGTTGTTAGAGTTTAGTAAACTCTTTGAAAACAATCCTTTATCGCTACTTAAATTTCAGTCTAGCGTATTTCTTGACAGAAGCTTGAGAAGCAAATTTACAAAATAAAATAGTATTACTAATTATTCAAGATATTAAAATATCAATGTCATATAAGACAGGCCAAATTCTTCCTGTTCTCCCAGTGTGCCCCATTTTGGGAATATTGTACTAAAATTAAAAGATTGGAAGCTACTACAAATTCATTCAGATATTCAGAGAGCTAACAGCAATGCCAAAAGGGTTGATATCTCATACTACATAGTTTGTCATCAGTGTCACTGGTATATGGATTTTTATATAATCTAATTATAACTTTTTTTTTGGTTTCTTTTGATATATAACTTCATTCCTGTATATGCGTTTGTGCATGTATAAACACACAGAGAATGAATATGCAAATTGCACACTGCACTAGAATTCTGTATTATCTTAGAAATGACAGGGATTCACAATTGTATAAATATAAATTCTGCTTCTAATGGAACAAGTCATAAAAGTCTGCATGAGTTTCCCAGGGATATAATATTTTAAAGAGTTATTAATTGTTAACACTAGAATGGTAGTTTTTTTTGTATTGCACTGGATATGCAAAGATAGGGCAAAACGAAATAGGAGTTGCTCCAGAGCAGTGTGAGAAAAAAAAGGCTCTAGGACTCACTAATGAATGTTATTTTTTATCTTTAAACAATTCTTATGTAAATGGATAAAATGCTTGCCTGTGCATGAAAAGGATTTGTATTTGTGGGGGAACATAATATCTACAGAATCACTGAAATAAAATACTTCATATAAGAACACTATTGCATTCCTAACAACACAGAATCACTGAATTTTTCTTCTCTGCATCCCATTTAATATCAATGCAAAATATCTGTAAAGCTGACAAGCTTACTGAGTGTTTGGTTACTAAGAAGTTAATGTAACTTCTAATCTAGTTTTCTTTTACTAATTGTAGAACAACCACCTTGTACAACCTCATGAAGTTGCAATAGGGATAAATTTGGCCTCATTCACCGTGAGGATTTGCTGTACATGATACTTGACATGCTTTGGGAGAATTTTAAGTGCTACAATTAAGCTATATATGATATGTCCTTACTGGAGTTTGCTCATGTACGTGAACTTTAATCTGTCAATTTCACCAGGATGTGTATCCAGACAGATAAATTTTCTGGTTTTTATTTGTATCAAACCATAGGAAAATTATGTTGTCTGCATGTTCAATATCCTCTATAAACTTCTGTGTTAAAAAAAAAAAAAGAAAAAATTAATAAATGTGCTTTGATCCACCATCAAAAATATATGCATATTACTAATTTAAGTTTCAGTTCTGCTGAAGTTCCAAAAAATATTTAAATTCTTCTGTAGGAAACATAATAATAGATAAGAAATCTTCACCATTAGAAACAGTTTGTAGTTTCAATACAAATCATGGAAGAACAGAGAACCACAACAGTTTTAAAGATCAAACATCAAGTAACAATATCACCATAAATCTTAATCTATTTATTTAAAATATTTTTCAAAGGCACAATGTTCATGAACCATTGGATGTATATGCAATCCCATAAGTAATGTACAGGAGTTTGCATTTGATCCATTTTTCTGCAGCTTTTAACTTTTTCACTGCCTGAACCTTCCATGCTTCCCCCTGCCAGGGATATTTAAGGAAGACTTAAAGTTCTAACTGCTTCACCCCAATAGTGCAAACACTTCAGAATACAGAAAGAAAAAAAAATCCTGAAACAAGTAATACATAACTAAGAAGAAAAATGCAATCATTGTTTGCCATTTCTTATGTACTGTTTACATGAAGTTCAATAATTAAAAGATAAAAAACATATCAATAAGCCCTACTACCTGAAAGCATACACACACATTAAATAGATTTTCTCATCAAGGAAGTGCCACTGTTGCAAAATTGATGCTTGACCTCACTGACTTCATATCAATCTCTGTAACCAAGCTGGTAAATGTCCCCATCTATGGATTTTTTGCTCACTTTAGTTTTGTGGTTTGGTGTTAACAGAGTAATTCACATCACAGCCTAAAGATCGCAGACTGCATTGTTTCTTTGTCAGTGGTTACTTTTTTGTTTATTAATTTTTGTTTATTTCTTTTGCTTTGCTTTGCTTTGTTTTTTTTTGATAGAGATTAAAATGATCTTATTGTGATGGTAGCCTCAGGCAGAGAGAAAGAATAATTACTTTGGAATTTACTGCATCATATCCTACATTTTATTCATGTCCTGTAAAGCAGTGGTCCTCTTTATCAGAACTGCTACACAGCACATATCCTATGAATCTCCCACTGCACGCAGTCATCAGAAGAGTTAAAACTCAGTTATAACTGGAAGAACACAGAGCTGCCCATACACTGGTACTCACATCACAGTCAACAAACCATGGATCAGCAAAAGCAACTGCCACCCTTTCCTGTAGGCTTGTGAGAATATACAGAAAATACACATACACACTGGAAGGGGAAGAGGAAGGTGGTGATCAGAACTGCGACAGAGGTTTCCCTAATTTATTTTCCATAAGAAATTGAATAGTCTTTACAATGGGAGTGGCTAGTGTTACAGAAAATTCCCCTTTGCAAGGAGAAAACAAACACTGGCAAGGTCATGAGGATCGCATACAGCTCTGTGAAATGGAGCCACAAAAGATTGGTTGTTAAGCTTTTGGAAGGGAAGCATAAATCATCATTAGGGATCTTGTATCTTCAATGAGCTATTCTTACCAGAAAGAGGTGAGTCTGAAAAACTCACCCCTGCAGGTGTAGGTAACTGGAAAGAAATAAAGGTATGTCGAACACCAATGAGTATCTTAGATCCACAGGGGAGTTCTTAGACATGAAAAAGTCAGATTGTGAAAGCAGGTGTAGTAAAACTGTTTGAGACTTACTGACTAGGGAATCAGGACAGATGCAGCAAAATTAATAGTGTGAGAAGATAGCTTTTAGGTAAGGAAAGCTACCTACTTCTGTTTTTCCCTGAGAAAATGGGGAAATTTACTGTTTGCAGAATAGTAAATATATGTATAAATTAAAAAGTCTTGCCTATGTTTAAGTCTACATTTTTCTCCAAGCTCCTAAAAAGTGTTGTGTTGACTAGCATAAGAGTTTAGGTGACTTCACCACTGAGGACAAATAAACACAAACCACCTGTACCTGCTTATGGGAAATAAAGACTGCAGACTTCTGCCTCCCTTCAGTCTTGTTGAAGTGGCACAGAAAAAAAAAGATCTATCTTAACATGCTGTGCTGTGGAGCAATTGCAGTAGGTGAGCAAAAGAAATGAAGGTGAGGACCCTCCGAAAGCTGGTCCCTCTTGTTCTGGGTCCCTTTTTGTTCCAGATCTTTTAGCTCTGGGTCATCTCACTTTAGGTGGTCCCTCTCCCAAGGTCTTCTCTGCCTCCCCCAGTCAGCTCTCAGTCTGGGACGCTCGGACTGTTATCTTCATTTCATGAGTGCGGTTTTGGGACTCTCCCTGCTCCAGGATCATTAGCCAAGAACAGGCTGCGCCTTGGTCATCCGGTGGGGGGGGGCACTATCACTGTCCATCACTCATTTGTATATTTGTATATATTATTATTTTCAATGTTATTGCAGTTTAGTTATTAAAATGTTCTTATGTCAACTCACAAGTCCTTTTTTCCCTTTATCCCTTTAATTCTTTCCCCCACCTCGGGGGGGTGGGAGAGAGGGAGAAGAAATTGAGTGAACGGGCGTGTGGGTTGGCCCCCAGACAAGGGTAAACCCATCCCAGTCTTTTTGACTGGTAAACCCAGGACAAGTCTGTACAACATGTCTGGGCAAGATCATACTACAGTGGATCCTTTAGTAGTAGATCCCAGCAGACTTAAGTAGATAGTCTAAATCTTATCTCTATAGAAACATTTTTTGACTAGAACTGGAATAATCCAGACAACTACTATAAAAGCTGGGATCTTAGCATTTTTATTCCTCCTCTTCATCTAGTTGCCACATGCCTGAAGACATTTGAAGTTTTTATTTTTATTTACTGAAAGGGCAGGAAACCCTAGGACTAGCTGTAGAGTAAACCCTTGCACATGGACAGCTAACATAGTGCAGGTCTTGTGTGGGAACTTGCTCCTGTGTGAAGCTGGATCTCCTGCTGAGCAATATGCTTGCTCCCGTGTCTGGTCTGCTCTGGGATCTGGGCTTGCAGGCCTGGGAAAGGATGATTAGGGAGAGATGCAACACTGTTGACAGGCAGGACTACAGTATAACAAAGTGAAAAGCCAGAGTCTGGACTTGGGGTACTTTATGGTATCACGAACATTTACATGGAAGGCTGCTTTGCTTTCATGAAAAGGCAAATTTCCTTTCATTAAATGACTTGGGACACTGCTATAAAATCTTCCTTGGATCTCGTGGTGCTGAAGATTGACCCTTTTTAATTTTAACAGTATTTAACACTGTGTGATGCGACTAGTCATGGAGCTGCTAAAGATTTTAATTTTTCCATGTTCTCCACCAATGGAAAAACCACAGGATAGGTCTTAAAGGGGTATTACCAATTATTTGCTCCATGTATTTCACTGAGGTAAAAAGTTTGGCAGCCCAAAAATTATTTGATTCAACCTCGAAGGCACGTATGGAATTAAGTAAGTCTGGCAAGAAAGCATTGGGAAACAGTGTGAAGAAGCAAGACCTCCATTATTTCTTCTGCAGCTGATTGAGATTTTAGTATGTTTTAGTCTCCTTTTTGGGTACACAGCCTAGGAATCAATGGTCTGATAGATAGACACACTAACTATTTATAGTTTAAAATTAAAAGGAGCCATATTTGAAACTATGAAATAGTAGTGCTAAAGTGTTTTTGAAAAATCAAGTTTTAATAATTTCATACTGCACACCCAGAGATAGCATATTTGTTAAAAGTTAAAATTTTAATTGCTCATCTTCATATAAAGGAAAACCTTCCTGAGACCTTCTTAAGGTTTTATCTTCCTATCCCCTTGAAAGGAAGCTATGTTCTCCATTCATAACTGTGACATGCAAGTATAAATGTGAACATGCAGTGTTATGCTGATACTAAAGATGGGCTTTATAGTTCTATATTCCAAGCACAATTTGGATAAGATGTCTCAAAATAAGTCATATTGGTTATGTATAAAACAGTGGATACAAAAAGAAGCATTGGAATTACCTTCATTTAAAGGGAGCAGCAAGAGCAGGAACTGGTCCATGAGGGAGATGAGCCAGAGGTGAGAGTGACAGGCAGAACAGTAACCTGCACAGAGTTCTGCAGGATCTGAGTAGGACCAGGTTGGTGACAGTGACAACATCTACCTATAGTCCCAGAGAAGGCAAGGAAATGAGTCATGCTGTGGGTCCATCCAGTCAGGAACATCAGAATACCAGTCTAGGGAGTCGAGACAATGGGACCTATAACATGGTCCTGTGTCCATCTAAGAAGATTGGTTGGGACAGCAGCAGGGCTGGGCACAGTCCAGCTTACTCTACAGATTATGTTTGCTAATTTTAGGGTTTCATGTCCTTTCATTAAAGAAAATAAAAGCTCTAGGGAGCTGGTCACAGACAGTGAGTTCTGGAACAGCCCTCAGGTCCCTGTCAAATGGTTGTCCTGTCATTGCCAATTTCCGGCTCACAAGTGACTGTCCTATTTGGCCAAATGAGAAAGTGGTGTTATTGAAATATTTTGAAGTTTATAAAGATTCTTTCAAAACTTATGAAAACATTGGTACTGAGATAAAGATGAATAGTGTTGTTAGTTCTGACATTTGTTAACTCCAGAATACCAAACCTGCACTGACAGGTTTTTGGTTTCTTTTTCTGGCATTGGTTTCTTAAAATAATACTGAAATGAAGCCAAGTTTCTTTTTCTTTTTTTCTCTTTTTTTTCCACCTCATTCTCCTGCCACTCCATGCCACCCCCATCCCAGGTTCTGTAGGCAGTTATGTTTTGAAACTGAAAAAAACCAAGGGAAAGGAAATTACAGCCTCTAGGAATCAGGTCTGATCTACACATCATCTGAAAACACAACAGATGGAAATGTATCCAAGAAGGAAGCATTTGGTTTTGTAAAACTTCTGATTCTTGCTTTTCAAGAATAAACTAAAAAGTATTAAGCACTTCTCACCTTTATTCTGTTTTATGTGTCCCTTTACATGGGGTTGAGGAGTGTCAGATGAGAGGAAAAGATCTTTAACTTTCAGTATAGGAAAGAAGATGAAGAAAGAGAGGCCTGACCTTCACTGGCCACCAGGTGCCCACCAAGCCGCTCTATCAGTCCCCTTCCTCAACAGGACAGGGTAGAAAACTGTGATGAAAAGCTTGTGGGTCAAAATAAAGACAGGGAGATAACTAATCAATAACCGACATGGGCAAAACAAGCTCAACTTGGGGAAATTAACTTATTACTAATCAAACAGAACAAGACACTGAGAAATAAGAATAAACATAAAAAGCACCTTCCCCTACCCCTCTCTTCTTCCTTGGCTCAACTTCAGTCTTGACTTCTCTACATTCATCCCCCCAGCAGCACAGGGGGATGGGGAATGGGGGTTGCGATCAGCTCATCACCTATTGTCTTTGCCATGCCTCCCACCTCATGTTCTTCCCCTGCTCCCGCGTGGTGTCCCTCCATGGGAGACAGTCCTTCAGAAACTTCTCCGATGTAGGGCTTTCCCATGGGCTGCTTGAGGAACTGCTCCATTCCGGGTCCTTTCCATAGAGTGCAGTCCTTCAGGAACCCCCAGCGTGGGTCCCCTGCCAGATCACATGCCCTGTGAGAAGACCTGCTCCAGTGTGGGGTCCTCTCTACAGGGACACAGAACCTGCCAGGACCCTGCTCCCTTGTGGACTTTTTATGAGGGCACAGCTTCACAGCTTCTTTAAGGGCACATCCACCTGCTCCAGCATGGGGTCCTCCGTGGCTGCAGGGGCACAGCTGCCTCGCCATGGCTGCACCACAGGCTGCAAGGGAATCTCTGCTCCTGTGCCTGGAGCTCCACCTCCCCCTCCAGTAGCTCTGCCATCTGTTACAAGATATTAATGTCTCAGCTCATACCAGGCAAAGGAGGAAAACAAATCTTGCAGGGTAAAGTGCATTCGAATTGTCTTTCACTAGAAATGTAATTCTTGTTTGGTCAACTTCAAAGTAATGGATTTCTTGAAATTGGTATTCCATGCACACAAACATGTAGAATTACAGAAATACATAACACTGAAATAAAAGGTTGAATAAACCACCTCAGTCTTCTCAGGATGAAGACTGCTTGTGTTCATTCCTCTTCTGTGGGATTTCTGTGGCTCCAATTTTGTAGACATACTTCAAGGCTGATAAATTTAGTTACTTTTTTACAGTTCTTAAATGCCTTTGTCACTGGTTGGCATTCCTATAGAGTATAATATATATTAATGAATCTTTCTCTTCTCCCTGTGAATTATGATAGAATTTTCATCACTGAAAGTTATTTTTTTCCACGATTGGCATGCTAGATAGACCTACCTGGAACAAATCAATTTTTTTTTTTCCTAAAGATATTAATTTTGAGGCAAGTATAAAGAATATCAACCTAGAGAGTGAAATTATTGGAAAAGCTATAAGCAACTGACAATGGAACCTTTTATTGCTAAATACCAGGTAGGACTCATAGGCAGAATGCGATAAACATGAATCCTTCAGGGTATACAAAGCAAGGCAGATTGACAAGAGTGAGTTTGATAAAGAGCAAGTAATAAAACTGATAACGAGTGAGTCAAGATAAAAGAATTTCATAACTACCTTCAAATCATAACTAAATATAAAAAACTGGGGGTAGAAATCAAGAATTTTTAGCATAACACTCTAAGTAAAACACAGTAATCTTCTGTAAAAAGACCTGAAATAAAATAAGTATGCTGAAAAGCAATTTTATGTATATGTGTGATGAAATATTATAAGGATTCAAGATGACGTGGGTTTAAGCACTTAACAGAATTTTAGGATTACTTTAAAGAAAGCATGGAGAAATGACACAAAAAATACAAGTAACACAAAATAATTTCAATATTAAATAGATTTTCTCAGAAATTAATGAGATTCTTAATTGACTTAAAAAAAAAAACAAAAACAAAAACAGATTAAATCACTGCTTCTGATACAATTTTATAAAGCACCTGACATCCAGATACTTGTAGAGCTGAAGCCCCTTAGCATTTGCTTGTTTGTTTTTCATGGGTTATGTAGTACTGACAGGTGATTGCAAAGTTTATGCGACAAGAGTAGGTGTCAGAGCACAACCTGTGAACCATACTTGCTTAGAGTAATACTGTTCACAAAAAACAAAACAAAACAAAAAAAAACCCAAAACCCACAACTGTCCCCTCCTGTCTTGGTTACTCTAAAATCTCAAGGCTTTTTACAGCTCATCAGCAGTCTAAGTGGACTTTTCCTCAAAGCATCAGGTCTATGGACAACTGGATTCATAAATCTTCAGGAGCACATGGCGGTTGAAAACAACTTCTGTGCAAGTTTCAGCTTGTTTTCCTTAGTTCAGACAAACCTTCTTGACTCCATATCAGTCTCTTGCTATTTTGATGGTCCCAACCTGGAGGTCTGGGATTTGTCCCTCCGAACTTGGAGACTTTACCATTTTTCTAGCAAGCTTTCTGTTCCTGATCATATCTTTTCTCTCTTCTCCATCAATTGTCAGTGAGAAACTTTCTTTTACAATAAATCAATCATCTGATTTATCAGACAAGCATTGCTATTATCCGTTAAAGGACAGATTTGAAAACTGATGTGTGATTTGTAAACGGGTATTCGATTTAAATTAAGCAAGGGCTCTTAAATTTGGTTAAGTACTAGGTAAAAGAATTTTACCAGTGTGCTTATGGACTCTACTTCAATATAGAGGTACAAGCAGGTAATCGTAACTACATTTAAAATGCAATACATAATCTAAGGTATAAAAAGACAATTCCCAGTCTCAAATACAACATCTGAAACTATTCCCAAAATCAAGGCAACAGAAGATGCTTTCTTGGTTTGTTGGGGTTTTTTGTTCTTGTTGTTGTTGTTTGGTTTTGGTTTGGGGTTTTTTTGGTAAAACCAATAATGTTCTAATATTAAAACCCCTGTAAATCTTTCCTGTTCATAAACTACTGTTTCATTAGTTAGCTAAAGGTGAAAATATCACATTCCTCCTACTCATCATGGATTTACAGGTAAAATATATTAAAGAACTTCTCTATTTTCCAAATGTCGTTAAGGATGGCAGAAATTAAACCAGTTCTGAGGAAGGGCTATCTCAGAACCTTTAATGTTATCTCTCCACATTTTGAATAAGATTATTATGGTCTCATAAATAGACTAGAGAAAGATTTCTTCTAGCAGGCTCACCTAATCATGCAATTTTTGTTTATCTCAACTGAGTCTCTGTTCTTTTCTACAACTACTGAACCAAATAGATGGCTATGAAATAATGCTCTCACTCTTTTAAGTTATGTTTTATATTTTAGTGTTTGAGTTTGCAGACCCTAAAAAATGTTCATTTCCTGCTTTCAAGGCTAATAATGAGTTTGTCCATGTTTTAATGATTTAATTTAAATGCAAAGGAAAAGTTTGTGTACAAATATTTTTTTCCTAGGCCTGATCAGGTTCACATATAAGAAAAGGTGGAAGGGAGGACATTCATCTTTGAGTGAAGAACATCTGCAAAATTAAAAAGTAAAGGTCCTAAGAATTTGTATACCTCTTTAAAATGAAGTAAGAAAATAAGTGAAAATAGGTTAATAAAATAGTTCATAGGGACAGACATCAGTTACTCTTTCTGGCAGCTTTCAAAACATTTCCAGTTCAAACTATTTGAAATCTGTTTGCAGTATAGCTTTAATCCCACAATTATGAGCATTTTAGTCTTCTGGTGAGGCATTCAAAACACACAGAAAAGTGCTGGAGGGTATGGACTAAGACTCATTGAGAGTATTAAAAGCTTACTTCTGTTATTGTCAATTGGTACATTTGATAAATCAGTTTGTGCTGCTAAGCATTCAGGCATTATACCAACATCAGTTCCCACTGTGCTTTGTCCCAAAAAGCCACTGAATTTGGGATAATTGTAGGTAAAATTACCTGTTTGTACCTCTATATTGAAGTAGAGTCCATATGCACACTGTAAAATTCTCGTACCTAGTACTTAACCAAGAGATTAAAAAAAAAGAAAAAATTCATTATCACAACCACCTAAATACTTTGGCCATTCTAATCAAAACCGTTTGCTAAATAATGTGAAAACAGCCAAAAAAACAATCCTTTAAAATTATACTGATAAAAGCAAATATATTGTTATGTAAACTACTAAAGCAGGAACACAATATCTTCAGAAATATTGTCACAGATAACAGTATAGATAGAAAGGGATATTTTTTCACTTTGAATATCTAATCTTAACAGATGACTAAATACTGATTAAAATGCATTTTTTTTTGTTAATCCTTTTCATATCTGGAATAGTTTTCCTGGAGGTTTCAGTTTCATTAGAATCTTCTTGAGAAATCAGTTAAAGTGGCATTATAATCTGGAAAGTGACTGTCACCTTCTTAATCAATAGATCTACTCTTCAACTCTTATCTGCTCAGTGACAAGAACAAATTTTTCAAACTTTTTTAGCCCTGCTGTGCTAACAGACATTGTATGTGCTGGATCTGATTTTTGCCTTCTGATGTCCATGAGCTGAATCATTGCCAAAGTTTTAACTCCAAAACCAAGCTGTATTTGATTACATCCGTGCAACACCAACTACTTTAATTACTGGTTTTGCAAATGGGCTCTGACTGGATTCTTAACAATGCACTTTTCACAAAGTAGCCCACTTTCCCAAAAGGGAAATTTGGGGTTGGGTGTACCAGAGGATGTATTATGGACTCATAGCAACTTATATTTGCTCTTAGTTGCATTATGTTTGTAGCAATGTGAGCTTTCCTGTCTGTCAGGAAAAGACATACTAGGATCAAATTACAAAAAATTCTAATCATAACTTCTAATTCAAATTTAATCTTTAACCGAAAGTAAGTGACCACTCAAATAGTTTATAAGCTAGAATGTTTGCTCAGTAACTAGTAGTAGTATTATTACTTTTTAAATTCTCTTTTTAGCAAAAAGATACAATCCACTTCAGCTAAGAATTAATCTGTAGAAATTCTATAATCTCTATCATAAAAGAAGCCAGTTTGGATAACAACAATGCTCCTTTTTCACTTGATAATATATAAAATACAATATAATTTATGAACAGTAAGAACAGAAATATATTTCTCATTGGAAAAGGGGTTTATAATACCACTGTTTACACTACCCAGTGCAACAAATAAATCCTGGATCACATAACAGGAAGGTCATTGTAAATGTCTCTTGCTTCTTTTACAGCTACATCTGGTTCTGAGTGGGAAATTTATTCTCTTACAAGAAGTATCAGTGGTAAAAGTATGAAACTTTGCAGGTACATGGATACATATACAGGATGTATGAGTGCATTTTTTTTAAACTTAGCACTGTATCATTGTGAAATTTGGGAAGTAACATCTTAAAAATACCCAGACTTATGCTAAAATTGAACTTAAGCAATTTTTGTTTGATTAGTTACTGCTATTTTTTTTTAAACAACCAGCAGTTATGTATCATTTTTTGTCCACTGGCTTTGCTGAATCACTCCTAATCCTACTTATTGTGAACTCATTATCAGACCACCATTGATTACACTATTTTAATTCTGGGGGTAGGGGTTGTTTCTTTCTTTGTTTTCTTTCTTTTTTTCTGTTTGTGTTTGGTTTTTTGCTTTTTTTAAAAAAATAAAAACTCATTAAAAGTTACCATTTTAATTTCTTTCTTGTTACTTGTGCCCTATAGTAATTTTTTTACATCCTTTCTCTTACATTCCTTCCTCTTCCTCAAATGTTGCTTTTCTTTCCTGTTCTGCTGCCACAAGGTAGTCTTAGGTAAAAATGACCCAGACATAAACTTTGCTTGGAATAAAATTTTGATGCTCTAATCATTATTCTTACTATGCATCCTCAGATGTGTCCAAATGTGTCCAGGATTCACTAGCTGCCTAGTTTTACTACTAATCTTTGTACAAGTAAGTGGAGTGTGACACCACCTAGTTCATAAAGTTATCTGACTAAGGGCTGTTCAACATAGAAGAAATAACAAACAACAGGGAAGGTGATAAATTAAACACAGAAAATCAAATATTAAGGAGCAGATGATAATGAGACAGTAGGTAAAACTAGAGCTCATCAGCCACGGACTGATGAGCCACGAGAAGAACCACTCAGGAACAGTCTTCAGGGAGGTCAACCTGAGGTTTATAACTGATGAGAATGGGGAAATATGATAACCGTGAGTATTATGGGATATTTGAGAGGGCTTAGGGGAAAGGCTAAAGACAGGGAAGGGGAGGGAAGGATCAGGGTTGACAAGGGAAGAACAAACTTTGGAAAAATGAAAGAGGAATAAAGGGGCTGTTGCATATAAAGAGGTTGCAGATCACTACCTTTCTCTGGACATGCCTTGTGCCCAATCACTGCAATCTGTGCTATCCACTTAGGAAATCCTTAAGTATTTTGTTCTGTGTAACCTCACTCTATATCTTCTCTGAGTCCTACAAGGCCTAAATACCAGCAACTGGAAAAGCTGCTGCAAGCCACCAGGCTCATAGATCTAGATGCCAGCAACTGGAGGGACGGGGATGTATTTACATTTCTCCAGTAAATTAAATCTTCTGTGAGTGTATGTGTAATTCATAAGATAATATCAAGTGGTAAGGAGGAAAGCTGCAAACTGGGTAAGTGTCCCAGGATCCTGGCCTGGATATTAGACAGACTGAGAAGATGTGCAGATACTGATATTCGTGAATACGCATGTGCTTCTGAATCTACACATTGTGGGCATGTGTGTTTTCACTAGTGAACCTCAAACCTCTGTGTGTAGGTCTGTCAGTCTGGGATACCCACTCAGCCTTGCTACCGGCTGAACATGCAAACAGGAACATAATCCAGGACAACAAGCATGTCCAGATGGGCTCCAGCACCCAAGCTGGAGGAATTCCCAGGCTCAGGCACCTGGGGGATTTGGCAGCCATGCAGAAGTATGGAGAAAGCAGGAGTACCAAGTGAGCACCAGAACAATGAAGGTACTTACCTGGGTTCATAAACATTTCAAATATCAACTAGAAAAAACACCACATCATTTTTTGCTGCGGTCACATTGCTTTTGAGAAGCCTGTGATGCCTGACTCATACTCAGAAGCTGTTACACATAACTTATGACTGAAAAAAGTAACCTTCAAAAGAAAGAGGTTTTCAAAGTCTGTTTTTATTTTTGGTTGTTTTGCAAGGTTTTAAAAATGATCTGTTGCTGCATTGTTACAGTATTGTTTGACGCTTTTTATTGCATGTTGTCAAGAATGTAAGAGGTCCGCTTTAAGACCGCCAATTCCAGTGCTGAGAATGACTTACAACAGCCTTTGTTTCTAGACAAAACTGCAGTATCTAAATGAAAAGTTTTAAATTCTGTGGTTCAAAGTCAGTGCCTTTTTTTTTTTTTTTATCAAAACAACATTATTTTCCTCTCTAATTCAAGTTTTAGTTTATGAAGTATTTTAAAGTTCCTTTAGGAATCATCAGTAAATATTCAAATGAAAAGAGAGGAAGAGGGAAGCAAAACACACAGGCAAAAAGACATAAAGTAACATCAGAGGAGTGATCTAGAAATAATTTATGTTGACAATTGAGCTCCATTTTCAGCTTTCAGCTTGCCTACATGCATTGTCTTCACCTAGAAAAGGAAGTGGACCTGGGTGATATTGAGAAGAATGTTAAATCCAGTGTTCGTCAGGGACATAAACACAAAAAAACAAAACAAAACAAACAAACAAAAAAAAAAACCAAACCCAACCCTAATTTGAATAGAACATAGATCAGAGTAAAAAAGACATTATGGAGTTTTTCAGGCTAATGAGATCACATCTACCTGCTGGTTCCCTGCTACAAGGCCACTGGAGAGCAAGATATGGCACATGGGACGACACTGACCAGGTGGATGAGAAGTATTCACATTGAAAACTTCTATATTATAATTATAAACTGACAGGCTTGACACAGATTAAAAGCTGTCATCCAAGGATGATATGGGATCTGGACTGCTTTGAGGAAAGCAGAATCTAATACTCCAAATAAAATTTTCAGGACAGGTGTCCTCATCAGATAAAAGTCTGTTAAACTGATTTTTTTTGTTGTTTAATTAGCAGTAGTTGGTAAATTTCTGCTTTTCTTTCACTGTAACAACGCTAGTTTCAAAATCTGACACAAAACACAGAGGTAAATCTGGGGGTTGTTGGAAATTTACCTCTGAAATATAACTAAGAGCAAGACCTTTATAGTCATAGTGATAATCAGAGTTTCTTGGTATGATACTATTTGGAAAAACTGTACCTAAGACATTTTTTCTTCCAACTGAAGCCACATTTGTATATGTGTTTAAGAGGACTGTTGGCTTCTTTGAAATATAGACAATATATTCTGGGTTATTCTTAGAGTGAAATTGGGTGAAATAAAGGTGAGGACATAATAATTGCACATAAATGTAAAAGTCTAAGAAACGCTGACTTATACCAACCTGTTTCAACAAAATGTGTCTGTGTGCATGAGCAAAAGACCCGAATAAATGTTGGTTCAATATCTGGTAATATCCTAAATGGAAGCAAGAGGTGCTAAGCTTATAAAAGTATACTACATCTTTAGTAAAGATTCTGACTTATACAACTTAAGTCTCTCCGATAAAAGCAAGCTAATAATCAGTACCAGATTTGTAAGGATTTCTGCACACCTGTGATCATCTCCTGATTCCCCTTGACAGTACCTTTTCAGTGCATTAACTGATACAGACTGGTGTTTTTGCAAAAGAACCATTTTTATTATAGGAAATATCAATGCTTCTCAGAAACTAGAATAGTAAGGTCAGCCTATTATTTCCTGCTCTGCTGGGAGTGCATTTGAATCCAGCCTAGACTAGCACAATCAAGACTAATTTTCAGTAGTTATTTTCAGTTGTTACAGTTTGTATTCTACTTAATCTAAGATTGTTGGTTTTTTGACACCGGTCCTTGGTCCTGAATTGCAGCAGTTGGTTTTGTAGTAGCTAGAATTCATTTTTTTCATATGAAAGTGAGATTTCATACTTTCATTTTTCAAAATGGAAATATTAAGAGTTCAGAATTTAAAGGTCAGAGGAGACATGGATATATTCACTCTTTTTCCCTGGCCAATATGTCCTACAAAGACAATCGGTTATCACAACCGGTTATCAAGTTAGCGTTTATCTACAGGTTATCTGGAGATCTACAGAATGAAGAGCACTGTTTCATTCCTTCTTGTCACTGATAGTAACCATGTTTACTACAGCAGACTTATGTAATCTATTTAGCTTGTTTCCCTGTGCCCAAAACTGTATGATTTACTGTCCAGACTACAGGTTTCTCTCCTTAGACTAGAAAAGGAGTCTGTATTAGATATCCAGGGATATTTTTAGGTATGATGAATCTTAATTCAAGACTTTTGGCAAAATTCATATGGCAAAATTGTTTTAGAAACTAAAACAGAGCCTAAAATGTTCTGTCCTACAATAACTCTGTTGAAAAATTGCAATTAGTTGCACACTCCTGCTGTAAAGCTGAATAATTCTTTCAAAGACACTGTTGTGATTAACTCTTTTATGAAGTCTTGTTATCCTCAGGAAAGTAAAGAAAATGAATGCACAATTTTGTGAGTACTATGCAAGCCCGAATATAAAACAATGGGGTTTTGTCCTAATACAGTTTATTTTAATTCAGACAGTGCTGTACAGTAGTGTTGAAAAATTTTAAATGCTGCTGTAGCGTGTTATTAACTTTGACTGAACAAAAGTCCCATCAGAGAGAAAAAGAAAATCCATTTTTTTCACAGAGGAAGCCCATCTTGAATCTGCAAGTGCTTAGCCAGCCAGCTGCCTTGCAGTTTTACAGTTGAAATTAAAGGAGAAATCAATATATCATCCTTCAACTGTCAAGTGTAGTGTAGACATTTATAATGAACATATACACAAAAGGAAAATATTCTACTTAAATTCTATTAATTACATTTGCTTTGACAACAAAATAAGAATAGCAAAGCTTTTGACAGACCAAAATAAAGGATTGTGGTATACAATGAAGAAATATTAGACAAAGATGAGGTCGGATTCCTTTGACCTTCTGAATTATCGTGCCTGCAACCCCCAATGTCCAAAAAGAGTCCTGAAATCAATCTTTATTAGACTTATTGTCAAGACCAAAAATCAATCCACCCGAAGGACTGCTTTTTTGCAACTGATACTGTGATACTTTGAGCCATGGCATGTCATAAAGGCCTCACAACTTAGAGAAAATAGGTCAGGTCAGAATCACAGACAGGATGAACCTGGAAGAAAACAGTATTCCTTAAATAAATAAATAAATAAATAAATGCAGTCATAAAGTTTTACCAATGCATTTCACACAATCTGAGCATTTTTTTTATTTTGGGTGTTGGTTGGCAGTTTTTTCTGGTACAATATTTGGGCTAGAGGAAGGGCAGGTAATTTGAAGATGGGTTGCTTACCTGTGATTATTCTATGAAAGCCACCACGAATTTTACGTACATATGATAGCCCAGCTGAAGTGCCTCTATACCAATGCATACAGCATGGGAAATAAACAGGAGGAGTTGGAAACTGTGGCTCAATTAGAAAAGTATGACTTAATTGTTATCACAGAGATATGGTGGGATGAATTGCATGACTGGAACACTGTGATTGAGGGCTACAGGCTTTTCAGAAGGGATAGACAGGGTAGGAGGGGAGGTGGAGTTGCCCTCTATGTTAGCAAGTGGATAGATTACGAAGAGCTGTGTCTGAGAAACAGCCATGACTAGGGTGAGAGCTTATGGGTTAAAATCAAGAACCGGTCCAGCAAAGGACATCTAGTGGTTGGGGTCTACTACAGGCCACCTGATCAGGGAGAACCTGTTGACGAGACCTTCTTGCTTCGGCTGCAAGAGGTATCATGCTCGCAGGCTCTTCTCCTGATGAGGGATTTCAAGCACCCAGATATCTGCTGGGATTACAACACTGCAAGCTGCAAACAATCTAGGACACTCCTGGAGTCTATTGAGGATAATAACTTCCTGGTCCAGATATTAGATAGGCTGACCCGAGGGGAAGCTTTATTAGACCTGGTGCTCA